>NC_084600.1:39745913-40045913 GCF_033807715.1 Cololabis saira
AAGGAAGGAAGGAAGGAAGGAAGGAGGGACGGAGGGAAGGAAGGAAGGAAGGAAGGAAGGAAGGAAGGAAGGAAGGAAGGAAGGAAGGAAGGAAGGAAGGAGGGACGGAGGGAAGGAAGGAAGGAAGGAAGGAAGGAAGGAAGGAAGGAAGGAAGGAAGGAAGGAAGGAAGGAAGGAAGGAAGGAAGGAAGGAAGGAAGGAAGGAAGGAAGGAAGGAAGGAAGGAAGGAAGGAAGGAAGGAAGGAAGGAAGGAAGGAAGAGGATAAATTCCCGTTGATACGTGTTTGTGTAACAAACATGGCGGATCTGAATCATTACAGTTTTGCAGTACAGGTGTAACTCATTTAATGGGTGTAGTTTAGTAGTATTTAATATTCTTTTAGAGCAGTGTTTTGGCTCCAAAGACTGAATGTGCTGATAGATTTATAGTTACAAAGGTGGAGGTGAATTGGTATTTTTTTTATCGTCATTTTTATCGTTATCGGGATAAATGGCAGAAATTATCGTGATACATTTTTTAGTCCATACCGCCCATCCCTAGTAGAAAGTCCCAAAAACAAGTTAAATTCAAAAACTTTTATCAAGAAAAAATAAATCTTTCCTTCCATTAATCATCCTGGAATGACAGATCGGCCGCTGAAGGGAACGTGCCCTCAATTTCTGCAAACAACATACAAATGTCTTTGTGTGCCGTTTACATAAACCGTAGGGCCAATAGCCTAAAGCAACCTGATGAATGAGCAGGGTTTCTGCAGAGTTTCAACAGTTTTTACCCTTACACATCAGAAAAAACGCAGCTCCTGCTCTCCTGCCCCGCAGTATTTTGTGAAATCTTATCAGGAGCCGAGTGTGTGGCTGCATTCCAGCGATCGGTCGCTGAATGCTGTCTGACGGCTGTAACAAGAGAGGAAAGACACGGAGGAATGCCGTTCAACGGCTCTGCCTCGGCTACTCTTTAATCCTCCTGACACTCTCACTGTGCTGCATGAGGCAAGACAAACAGACCGGACATTCCTGTTCGATTTAGCGTTCACCAGCAGCAGACAGGCACAAAAGAAAGGACTCAGTCTCCCTTAATCTGATGGCTTCGCTGGTGCACTTTCCACGTTCAGAGGTGCAGAAGTAGGTCAGATGGACAGAGTGGTTCCTCTCGTAATCTACATTCTTCAGCTGTGGTTATGTTGCTGGTGTTTATGGTGCCGTTAAGTGTTTAATGGCAGAAAGGAATGTGTGATAATGCTGAACTGATAACTGGGGCAATAAGCAGCCGTTCACCTGCATCGGTTCTTCGACACTTTCACACTGTCATTAAGGTGTTTGAACACGTGCCGGGGCAAACTCCAACAACGGGAAGTCTTGGCTCCTTTATCGGCTCGGTATGGCAGGATTCAGATAAGAGAGATAATGACGAGACGCGAGTGGAAAGATCTTTAAAACGCTGCTGAATTTAAACATACGTTATTTAAGGTGAAAAGCTGCCTGGTGTCATCAGACCCACCGTACTCTCTCACAACTCAACATTGGACGTTTCTTCATGGGAAGGTGCAGAATAAAGCCTTTAGGCAAGAAAAAGATGGTTTAGTTTTATGAGATCTGATAAAAGTCTGGATTACTTTATGGACTTCACGTTGCAGGGAATCTTAAACATCATATTTTTTTTTTTTTTAGTTTAGTTTAGTTTATTTTCGGTCATGACACAAAAAAAAAATAAAAAAACCGAGAATAAAAATGAATTCAAATTAATTTATGTTAAATTGTTGGTTTGTTTTATGTGTGATTGCTTAAGGCATGCTGTGAAGACAAAATTAGAGAAGTGCAGTATTAAAGTGAATATGCTTTTAGTGTCCATACAGGTCAACTCATGGTGTGTTAAGTTTATTTCAGACTCTTTGGGTTCATATTGATTAAAAAAAATTACCAGATAAAATGTAAAAATTACGGCTCATAAATCCATAACAATTTAAAAGTACAGAGAGAGATCTTTTCCAAAGCTTCCATAATCATGAAACATATCTTGACATTTAGTGTTGTATCATTAAAAAACATTCAATTTAGATTATTTTTAAATGTATCTTATATCTAAATCTAAATCTGTCCATAAAAGCCTTCAGTGCTCGATAAAGTGTAGGTATGTCACGAGTCACAAACATATCACTTGCACTTGATCATCTTGGCACCTTATGTTAAATTCTGAATGTATCATTAAAGGCCCCCTGAAGTACATATAAATATTGGAGCATTATGTCTTCTATTGACTGACAACTTCCTGTTCATATATACACATACCAAGCACTAGGTTTGTTTTTAAAACCAAATTAATTGTCTATAGTTTTTCATATGTCCTTGAAGCCTATCCAAAGGGATTTGTGGATTTGAAATAAAATTGATCTACAATTTTTAATGATTGATAATTTTCCTTTTTATCCTTAACAATATAGGTACCATGAAGACTTAAACACAAAATGAAAACGAATACACTGTTCAAAGAAAACATTACAAAAAAGTTTCCAATATACAAATAAACAAATAATATCTAGACCGAAAAAGGTGTAGGCTGAAGCAAAGCTTATTATTTACCTACCCTCAAAAAGATTAATTAAATTAATGAAATAAACGCAAAAAGTAAGAGAAAGACTGCTAGTAAAAGAAATTGCCTCTGTGGGGATAACAAACATTCCTCAAAAAATAAAAAAGATTTTAAAAATAAAGGTGCACCTACATGTTACCTTCATCCTTAAAAATCAAAGCAAATCACCAATTAAATAAATAAATACCCAAATCAACATCAAGCCACTCATTAATTTAATATGAGGAAATCATCCTTCTTTTCAATGTTTTTTTAAATAAAGTTAAGGTTCTACATAATTTCAAATCTCTATCTAATTTATTCCATACATCCACTGCTGCCATTGTAGCATCTCAGTTTGGTGTTGGTTCTGATTGATATTTTAACAGATATATATTTTATATACCGTATTTTCTGGACTATAAGCCGCTACTTTTTTCATAGGTTTTGAACCATGCAGCTTATACAAAGGTGCGGCTATTCTGTGGATTTTTCTTCCACCGCTCGGGGCGCTCTAACCAGAATTAGAATCAAAACTAAGACAAAATAAATGCAAAGAAAAATACGCTACTTCTTCTTTAGCAGATAGAAGTAGAAGCAGATTTCAAACAGATAAATAGATAAATAAATACCGGTTATTTTCTCTTGGTTCTGTCCCGTTTTAATCAGCAAAGTTGCTGCCGTGTTAAAAGACACTGTTAGGAAAGATCTATTTAGGTACAAACATGTACATCATTTACAGTTCACAATCCTTCTGTACATGTAGTAAATATCTAATCTAACAACATAAATATCTGCGGCTTGTATATCTTTTTTTTTTTTTTTTTAAATAGAGCGGATGCGGCTTGTATGCAGGTGCGGCTTGTATATCTTTTTTAATTATTTTTTTTAAAATAGAGCGGATGCACTGCGAAAACTCAAAATCTTAACAAGAATATTTGTCTCGTTTCTAGTTAAAATGTCTTGTTTTTAGTCAAAAAATCTCATTACACTTAAAACAAGACTCATCACTGGAAAAAACAACAATTTTCACCTGTTTCAAGTAGATTTTCACTTAAAATAAGTAGAAAAATGTGCCAGTGGAACAAGATTTTTCTGCTTGTAATGAGAAGATAAATCTTGTCCCACTGGCAGATTTTCCTACTTATTTCAAGTGAAAATTTACTTGAAGCAGGTGAATATTGTCAAATAAAAAGTTATTTTTCTGGTAATGACTAAAATGAGACATTTTAACTAGAAATAAGACAAATATTCTTGTTAAGATTTTGAGTTTTTGCAGTGTGCAGCTTATAGTCCAGAAAATACGGTACAAGATATTACATTGCTGATGACTGTGCTCTGGAAATGCTCTGGAGACAGAGAGGACAGCTATCAGAATGGATGTACTGAGCTGTCAGAGCCGACGAAAAGCAAACATTTGAAGTTTGTCAAGTGACAGGAGTAGGGATGGGAATGAGAACCGGTTCTTGTTGAGAACCAGTTCTCAGTGTTTCAATTCCTTGGAATCGTTTGCATTTTCAAAAACGATTCCCTTATCGATTCCAGAAAACACGGGAACAAAGCGGCATAAACGCTCGAAAGTTTGGTTACATTTTACCAAAAATTATGACAACAGGGCGACAATACTTGCAATTTGGACATTTCAACAAAGGGGAAACTGTTAGCTCCTCCTCCCTTTCATCAAGGCAGGGAAGAGTTTGACCCAGGCCAGAATAGATGAATGTTACCAGCAGTGACTAAGTTTGTGGTGTTGAACATGTTACTGGACATTCTTGTGTAATTGCCACAAAATAATTTGTTGTATTTAGTTAATTTCTAAAGAAGAATATTTATTTTATATTATTTTAAGGGGGGGGACTTTATCGAATTAATTACGATTAATTAATTACAGAAAAATAACGCAATAAAAAAAATAATGCATTTAATCGCAATTTACTTTTGCACTCTGAACAGTGCGGAAAGTTTCTCATTGCTCGAGTTCCCGGTATAAGCTCCCGGCATAAGTTCCCAGTAATACTGATGCACAGAACTCAACAGGATTTTTTAATTCTACTAAACAAAAACAAATGTGTTTAAGATATAGACAGTTTACAAAAATTCCTGAAAAAGATTAAATATAGCTAACTTGAATTTAAGTTTGTGCCTTGTGGACGATGCAGTCATGTTCCTATTATTCATATTGCACTTGTTAACACTCAGTTATGAAAATAAACACAATGTTGTTGTTTAAGCTCATTCATGTGTCAATTCAATGATTCAGTCATATACTAAAATGCATTTAAATTGAAAAATGTTGCTTCTCGTGTCAAATACTGATATGGGATTAATTGCGATTAATTAATTACAATGCCTCTAATTAATTAGATTTTTTTTTTTTAATCGAGTCCCACCAATAATTATTTTATATTAAATACATATTTTATATTACAGATAATTTTGTGGGGACCTCCTGGCACCATGGAGGAGCCCGAGGCTGGGGGCGTCTTAAGACCTCACTTATATTTTTTTGTTCAAAGATATAAAACAAAGTTGATACTAAAATTGTTTGTTCTCCTTTTTTCCAAATGAGAATCGATAAGAGAATCGATAAAGAATCAAATCGTTAAACAGAATCGAAAATGTAATCGGAAAAATCTTATCAATCCCTTCTAGACAGGAGGTTTAAAAACCGAAGAAAAAACTGAAACGCTCTCTTATCTGGACAAACTAAGATAAACCAAAGAAAATACTTTACTCACGTTTCAATAATTCAGCTTTCGGCCTTTAAAATGTAAAATAATCTGCAACTCTGAGTCAGTTTATTTGAACTGTCTAAAAAGGGTTCTGGCAAGGGATTGAGTAATTATTGGGAATTTAATTTATCATTTATCAGAGCTGATGTTGAGCATCTCGATAGATACTGAGGCTTTTTTTTGTTAAATTGTTTTTGTTTTAGTCCAATTGCAACTGAAAAGAGGGTGAAAAAGGTGCAACCACTTTGGTCAGTGTTGTTTTTCATCCAAAGTGTTTCTGGGTAGAAAGTAGGAATGGGTGATATTTTACCGTTCATCATATACCGTCAATTCCCCACGGTAAGAATTTGTATCTCGCGGTAAAAACGATAAATTCCCGTTGATGACGTTCTTGTGTAAAGCTGATTTATGGTTCTGTGTTAAATCCACGCACAACGTACGTGAAGGAAGGAAGGAAGGAAGGAAGGAAGGAAGGAAGGAAGGAAGGAAGGAAGGAAGGAAGGAAGGAAGGAAGGAAGGAAGGAAGGAAGGAAGGAAGGAAGGAAGGAAGGAAGGAAGGAAGGAAGGAAGGAAGAAAGAAAGAAAGAAAGAAAGAAAGAAAGAAAGAAAGAAAGAAAGAAAGAAAGAAAGAAAGAAAGAAAGAAAGAAAGAAAGAAAGAAAGAAAGAAAGAAAGAAAGAAAGAAAGAAAGAAAGAAAGAAAGAAAGAAAGAAAGAAAGAAAGAAATGAGCCTGAAAGAAAGAAAGAAAGAAAGAAAGAAAGAAAGAAAGAAAGAAAGAAAGAAAGAAAGAAAGAAAGAAAGAAAGAAAGAAAGAAAGAAAGAAAGAAAGAAAGAAAGAAAGAAAGAAAGAAAGAAAGAAAGAAAGAAAGAAAGAAAGAAATTACAAATAATTTTGTGGGGACCCCCTGGCACCATGGAGGAGCCCAGAGCTGGGGGCGTCTTAAGACCTCACTTATATTTGTTTGTTCAAAGATATAAAACAAAGTTGATACTAAAATTGTTTGTTCTCCTTTTTTTCCAAATGAGAATCGATAAGAGAATCGATAAAGAATCGAATCGTTAATGAGAATCGAAAATGGAATCGGAAAAATCTTATCAATTCCCATCCCTAGACAGGAGGTTTAAAAACCAAAGAAAAAACTGAAACGCTCTCTTATCTGGACAAACAAAGATAAACCAAAGAAAATACTTTACTCGGCCTTTAAAATGTAAAATAATCTGCAACTCTGAGTCAGCATATTTGAACTGAGGTGCTGATTCTCTTAAGGAGCTTTTACATTATCACCTGGTCTGACAGTGTGAGAGATCGATCTAATTGACTTTTCAGTGTTAATGAATGAGTGTACGGGAAGGGAGGCGGCGACAACAGAAACTAAATGTCTCTTCTCTTTGACCTTTCCACAGGACGTGTGGAGTAAATCTAACCGAAATCACCTTGTTTTTGTCCACTTAACACTGGCAAATTGAAATAACCGACAGCATCTTAAGGACATTTTGGTTGTCTTGGGGATATTCTGGTTTGCACTTATTTATTATTGATTGTTCCAATAGTCATCCTGCTCAGTACGAGAGGAACTAAAACAAAAAGAAAATGTTAAATCTGTTACTTTCAGGTTTAGGATAATGGGCATTAGCAGTATCGACGGTGCTTCGCTGGCTGAATGTGAATCTGCAAAGACTGAAGGAAGGTCACACGCTTGCTGTGCACATCAGGGTCTGCTCGTCACATTAAATTAAAAGTGCTGGCGGTGGCTTTAAAGGTGTGAACCAACACACCTGCCGACGGGCTCCAGGAGAGAGGTCTGGAAATGTTCTCGCGGCCGACACGAGGCCGCGCAGCAGGAAATGCAGAAAATGATAACTACGGTGCATCTCAGATCAGAGGGGGGGGCACATGCCTGGCACGTTATTCAACACTAAATTATGCATTTTCCCATAATTTCAAGCGGAATGATACTAGCAAAACAAGAATATTTAAAGTCTATTTCAAATGCTCTATTGAAGCAATATCGCTGCAGAACAAAGAAAATGCTACATTTAGTCTGGGCTACCTCACCCAGCAGACAATCTAGCAAAAGATGTTTCTTACCCTGAAGATAAAACATAGAAATTCAAACTAATTTTATCTATACAGCTCAAAACCATCACTAAACATGACAGTGATTTCAAGTGGAATGATACCAGTCAAACAATAATATTTAAAGTGTCTTTCAAGTGCATTTTTGCAGCAATATCGCTGCAGAACAAAGAAAATGCTACATTTAGTCTGGGCTACTAAATCAGACAATCTAGCAACAGAAAATAAAACAGAGAAAAATAAATAACAAAAATAGATATACCGTATTTTCCGCACTATAAGGTGCACCGCATTATAAGGCGCACTAAATATCTGGTAAAATACCGTACTATAGTGGCTGGGGTTGAGTTACGTATCTACCTGATGGAGCTGCTACAGGAAATGCTACAAAATCCTACAGCAAATGCAAAAAAAAAACAAGAAGAAAAGTACCGTATGTCAAACTTTATTAACAAAATAAAAACCAGCTTTGCTCCGTCTCGTCAAAGTCTCCATGATGCGAGTCAGCGTCGCTGCTGTTGTCTTGAACGTCTGTGACGATTCCTGACGTTTTTAGCACCGTTACTTCAGCGACACCAACTACATTACCCACAATCCCCCTGACTACAGTAACAGAAATTACCGTAATGATCATATATAAGGCGCACCGCATTATAAGGCGCACTGGCGGTTTTTGAGAAAATGACAGGCTTTTAGGTGCGCCTTATAGTGCAGAAAATACGGTAACTATAAATATAAACTTGCTGGCGTCGTTGTGCTTGAACCACTTCCGAATATCCATCGTTACTTTGTGTTAATGGAGCAGCAGAGAGCAGCGTCTTGCTGGGGCAGGAAACTGCTGGACGCAGATGAGTGACGTACACTGGCTGATTTATGGTTCCGCGTTGCACCAACGCAGAGCTTGCGGCGTAGGTTACGCGGCGACGCAAACGTACGGTGCGCGTCGCCGCGTACCCTACGCCGTCAATTTAACGCGGAACCATAATTCAGGCTTAACGTGCGCGCAGTTTTTTCTTCGTCTTTTCTTCGTCTTTTCAACTGAGCATGCAAACACATAAACTGAGGGTGCAATGAATGCTTATGCACCCTCGTAGAACCGGGCCTGCCGCACATGAAGCACAAATACGCTTGAGGAGGTGTGAGGCCATGAGGATGCAACACTTACTCTTTCAGCGTCTCAAAGCCTTGCTCTTTGTACTGCAGCTCCTGCTTCATGCAGGCCAGGTCCCGCTTCAGTTTGTTCACCTGAGTCGGGAGGAGAGTGGAAACGTTAAGGGTGTAACAATATATCGTGCCACGAAATTTCGCGATACAAAAACGTCACGATACGTGTCGTGGAGGTGACAAAGTGTATCGCGATATTGGATTATTAATATTAATCTATTGTATTGACTAGTAACGTGCAGTGTATTTGTGACGACCGCGCCTCCACCCGCGGACCAAAATCTTACTCCGCTCAGAAGAAACTAGTACCGTTTTGGTCCCGATCACGGGACTCTTGCAGGGTTTTGAGCTCTGAACTTTTACTTATGTAAGGCTGGTGTAGAGTTAAGCCTTACCTTATTAAATTAAACCTTTTTCAGGTCGTGAGTAGGATAAACACGGGGACAACTTCTGCTGAGTTCCAGTGTACTTTAATGTCCCTCAACAGTGTAGGATTTTAGAACATCAACACAGCACCTAGTGCCGTACTGTGGCGTATCACTCCGCCCAATCTATAACAGACTAATCACTACAGATAAACTGACTAGTGTCATTATAGTCCCTGATTTACATCAGAATATAAAGAATATATTTAAATAATGAACCCTGAATTACCAAAATAACCTCAACAAAAATAAATCTCCTCTTACACGTATAAGGTGAGCATGAATCAATCTTTTTTATGATGTAAAATTGTGTGCATTTATTTACTTTGATTTATTTATTTAATTTTAGTTGTTTATTTCTGGAAAAAAAAAAGTCAAATCATACATGAACTACAGAAACTATTCCGTTTGTGGCAAAATATTTGTACTTGTATGAAACTGAAGATGCATAATGCAAACCTGACATTTACTTTTAGTTCAGTTTGTGGAAAATGGTTGGCCTGGCTTTCTCTTTAAAACTTAAACAGTTATAAAGCATTAAAAACTGTAACAATAGGGCAAACGCACAGCATTGTTTTGTACTTTGTGTCTTTCAAATAAAAGACAATTTTTTCCAGTCATATGTTCCTCATTCAAGGTTGTTAAAAAAAATACTGCTATAATATTGTATCGTTAACGTGAGATTAGTGTATCGTTACACCCCTAGGAAACGTTAGGGATGGAAATTTCCTGCCCTGCTAAGAGACCAGCTGAGCTCTGCAGCTTGTTGTTTAGGATTATTTTCGGCAGCACGTGAATGCCGCATTCGGAGCTCAAGCGAGTATTTTAGGAGAACCTGGGGATGTGTGAGTTTACTCCGACTGTACCGGCGCAACTTGCTCCAGAAACCTCACTAGCAGAGCCCATTTCCTCCCTCGCTCGCTGTCGGTGGTGCACGGCGGTGTCAAGGTCGGCTCCCATATTTATTCAAAGCTTCACCACATCAATGGTTCTTTACCCGACAAAAAACGGAAAAAATAAATGAATGCCTCCATCATTTGTGTTTGAACTGGCTCTGCTCCTCCGATTCGTCACAGCTACACTGCTCCGTGTATTAGAGGCTGTTTCAAAAGCTTCTTGGTAATTTTGCAACTACTTTGATCACTATCTTTCCCCTTTTGAAGCATAACAGCATGTAAAGCTTTGCCCGTGTGATAATTCGGTGTTCTTCCTGGTCAGAAAACACTTTTTATTTTAGGAAATTGCAGCAATTACAGACAACTCTCACTAGCATTTGATGATTTGTAATAAAAAACATCAGGTTCAGAGCATCTCCTGATCACAATCTAATTGGCTGATAGCCAGTGGCTGCAGCTGCATCCCTGGTGCTTATAAGAAAGCTCCATTTGATCCACGGCGTCTTTGAAATAAACAAGAAATACCACTCAACCCCTGAGGTAAAGAGAGGAAGACAAACACTAAGCTGAGGCATTTGAAACGGCTCTTACCCGACTTTTGGCTGTGGCGATCTCTGCTTTCAGGATCTCTGGGTCATATTTGCTGGAAGAGGACGATCTGGAATTCACTGGAAGAGCAGAAAGCAGAAAAACCTTTGTTAAAAAGCTGCATCTTTGTATGTGAGATCTAAAGCTGAATTATCGAAAGCATCCATCACTAACTAAAGTCAGTTAAACTAACTAAAGCTGAGCGAAAAACTGTTTCCTGCAGCTTTCATCCCATCTGCATTAGGGCTGGGGATCGATTCAAATGTCAAGAATCGATTCGATTCCAATTCTTAAGATTCAGAATTGATTATCAAGATTTGATTCGATCCAATTCGATTCCGATATTGATTTGGGTTAGTGTTATTAAAACAGTTTTTTGAGCTGTTGCATGAATTATATGACTGTAGTTATGCAAAATATTAATACTAGTATTATATTGAGATTAAACAGCAAGTATTGGCAGCTAATGATGCTGTAAGGACCAACCACCTCCCAGAATGCTGATAGAACTGCTTTCAGAAACATCGTGGGTCAGAATTACCAAACAGATCCAGGGAGGAAACAGAGACGGATGAAATTGGTTTTATTTTTTCCCACATTCCGTTTTTATTTGTTCCATTTTCGGTCTATTTTGGTTTTTAATTTTTGAGCATTTGGTTTTTAGCATTTTTTGAAAATGTAACCCCAAGACAGTATATAAAGTAATAAAATATAGACAATTTATGCAATTATACACTTTACACTTTAATGTTTTCATACCTTTAAACATATTTAAAGGCAAAAACATGGCACCAGTTATTCTCGTGTCCAACAAAACATTCTTTGGGGATAAACAAAAAAATAACCAAAATTTGTAATTTAATGATAAAAAAAACAAAACATAAATAATAAAATTAAAAAATTAAAAAAAAGAAACCCAAAAAATTTTAAAAAAATCGATCTTTAGACATATTAATCGATTTTTAGTTAATTAATATGAGAATCGATTTAGAATTGGGAAATCGATTTTTCAACACAGGCCTAATCTGCATATCTCTGAAAACCGACAAGTCAGTTGCATCTAAATAACACGGAGTGAGATTGATGCAACAAAAAGCAAAGATCCGTTTCTGAGGGACGTGTGCAAACATGTCTCTGACTGTGGATCATGATGTAGTTTTGTTGTTATGGGCTACTGAACAATTTATGAGCATCAATCAACGTAACACACATTTCTAGGCTGAGGGAAGAAGCAGAAGTACCTGGAGGAAACCCACACAAGCACGGGGAGAAGATGCACAGAAACACAGAAAGACTTGAACCAGGAACCTTTTTGCTGTGAGGCAATGACGCTAACTGCCAAGCCTCCGTCCTGCCCTATTGTTTTTTATTACTTGCATGAAATTCTGTTTTAGTGAATCGTTGTTTTGTTGATGTTTGGTGAGGCACAGAATAGCCTTGTGCGTGTTTGCATTTGCAGGTTTCTTTTGAAGCAACACACCTTGGTTTAGGGCAGGGGTCGGCAACCCAAAATGTTGAAAGAGCCATATTGGACCAAAAACACAAAAAATATGAAAAAGACAAAAAATATGTTTGGAGCCGAAAAAAATGAAAAGTCTTGTATAAGCCTTAGAATGAAGGCAACACATGCTGCATGTATCTATATTAACTATAACTGGGGGAAGATTTTATTTTTCATTATGCACTTCGAGAAAAAAGTTGAAATGTCGAGAAAAAAGTCAAAATGTCAAGATTAATGTTGAAGTACAATCTCGAGGAAAAAGTCGAAATGTCGAGAAAAAAGTCGAAATGTCGAGAAAAAAGTCGAAATGTCGGGAAAAAAGTCGAAATGTCGAGAAAAAAGTCAAAATTTAGAGGAAAAAAGCCGAAATATCGAGAAAAAAGTCAAAATGTCGAGATTAAAAAGGAAAGAAAAAAGGAAGAAAAAAAGAGAAAAAAAGAAGAAAAAGAAAAAAGGAAAAAAAGAAAAAAAGAGAAACAAAGGAGAAAAAAGAAAAAGAGAAGAAAAAAAGGGAAAAAAATAAAAAAAGAAGAAAAAAAGGGAAAAAAAAGTGAAACATTTTTGAAAGCTCCAGGAGCCACTAGGGCGGCGCTAAAGAGCCACGTGCACACAGGTTGCCAACCCCCGGTTTAGGGGAAAACATTAGTTTTGAAACCGTCATCTCTCCCAGTAGTATTTTCTTCTCTTGTTGATATTTTTCAGGGAAAGCGCCAATCTTAACCGATCAGATAATAAAATAACCAACCCCCCAAAGTTTTAGCAAAACCTTTTCACTTTCAAAATATACCCCAATTTTTAATTCCTGGATGTAAAATCCAGGCTTTCCCGTCCCCCAGCCCCTGCTCATCACTCACAGCTGGTCTGCGACGTGGACTTGTCCCTCCACACGTCGCTGAGCTGCCGGTACTCCTGCTGCGCCAGCCGCAGCCGCTGCTCCTTCACCTGGTAGATCTCCTTCTGGGCGCTGAGCGCGTCCCGGGCCACGGCCAGGTAGTCCCGCAGCATGGCCTCCTGCTCCCGCTGCCACTGGGCCCGCGGGTCCTCCAGCTGGGTGCTCTCTGCAGGAGAGGAAGGAGAAGAGGAGGATAGTTTAGATACGACTGTTTGGGCCAGTCCCAATACACCCCCTACTTTTTACCACTAGCCCTAAAAATAGGTAGGGCCCTTGTAATCTTCCCTAGGGATTGGGACACCACTTGCTCCGTCACTGCGTGGTTTACGTTCGGGTACGTAAGCGATTGCGTAGTTACGTTTGCACATACGTCACACCATATCAGGAAGCCCAGAGCTAAAAGCTGTTTTAATTTCCGCTGTAGCGCTGTTAATATGCCACTTTATTAAGTTTTAATAGTTTTTCAGGCGTAAAAGTAACCGTTAAGATCCCCAACCTGGGCTCAGTTTATCCAGATAACGCCTGTTAAGAAATTTGATCCGATGTTTTCGGGATGAGAAGAGCAGCCGGCTCGGGAGCTGATTTATGGTTCCGCGTTAAATCGACGCAGAGCCTACGGCGTACGGTGCACGTCACCGCGTAACCTACGCCGTAGGCTCTGCGTTGGTGTAACGCGGAACCATAAATCAGCCTTTATTCTGGCGAGATCTGAAAAGACTTCGCAACAACGAGCAAGCGAGTGATTATGTACATTCACTGAGTGAATATTATGAAAGTAAAATATATATTTCTCCCTAGAAATGTAATCAAAATGCATTTTTATGCAGAAACTAACTCAAAATATTGATTTTATTCACTAAAAAATAAGAAATGTCTGCCATGTTTTTTTGTTTAATTCAGTCTGCAAATGATGACGTAAAGCATTCTGGGAAATTTCTCTAGCCCTCGGTCGTGAAGTCAGTATCTGAAAACCCTCGCTTTTAAGGGCTAGATTGATACACACTAGCCCTCGATATGTCCACTACCCCTAGATGCAAAGAGGAATTGGGACACCACTACCCTCACAGGAATGTGCAAAATTTAGGGGTAGGGCTGAAAAGTAGGACTAGGGGGGGATTGGGACTGGCCCCTTAGTTTCTAGTGTTGTTTAAATTAACAAATGTGTGAAGACAGTGTGGATTATTCAAGCAGCAGAACTCACTGGTGTTGTGGTCGACATAGTACGATCCGACGACGGGGTCGTACGCCTCCTCCCAGCCCACGGGCAGCTCATCTCCGATGCAGTCGGCGAAGGTCAGAGGTTTTGTCTGCCTGAAGAAAACAGAGGAAGAAAAACTCATTCAGTGACGGAGTAACATCCATACTGAACCACAAACAGCTGCTGTTCCTGGTGCGGCAACGCAGATGGTCATAGAAACGAAACAGAGCCCTAGTAATGATGACATCACGGTAATATGATGACATCAATGATCATAGTGACATGTTCTTCAGAATTGTGTTTAAATAACCCATTAACTTCTCTTTACCTACAGTAGGTTCAGGCTGCAAGGACAGCAGCCTTAGCAGCCAAAGCCCAGACCTCCCTTTACCCGGCCACCTCACAATTATACAATACAATTCACAATAACATCACCTGGTCCTTACAGGGTATTAAAGTAAGGTACACACAACCAATCTCAAAATTTGTATCTCTAGATGTTAGGAGACAGGTTTTGAATGCTTTGGTTTTGTCGCAATTGGATTATTGTTTTGTAGTTTGGTCAAATACTTTAGTCAAAAATGTAAAGAAATTACAAGTGGCACAAAATAAAGCTGCACGTTGTGCTTTATTGTGTCCTTATAGGCAGTACTCGAGTTGTAAAAAAAAAATCAGGGGGGATGGTGGATTTTATCATATGGGGACAGATAATTTGTGCTGATTACAAATAATATATTACAAATAATATAATATATTACAAATAATATAATATATTACAAATAATAGCCCCCAATTCTGCAGCCTTCTGTAAGCTTTACATATCCACTGGGCTTACATCAAATACATCAAAACACAAAAATAAAAAACAGTTTTCTGAACTTATCAATATGTCTCTGTCCTTCACAGGATAAGTAAAATGGATCACTGCAAAAACTCAAAATCTTAACAAGAATATTTGTCTTATTTCTAGTGAAAATGTCTCATTTTAGTAAAAAAAAACCTCATTTCACTTAAAACAAGACTCATAACTGGAAAAAACTAAAATTTTCACCTGTTTTAAGTAGATTTTTACTTAAAATAAGTAGAAAAATCTGCATGTGGAACAAGATTTTATTGCTTGTAATGAGAAGATAAATCTTGTCCCATTGGCAGATTTTTTCTACTTATTTCAAGTGAAAATGTACTTGAAACAGGTGAAAATTGTCAGATAAGTTATTTTTCTGTTGTTATTTTTCTGGTGATGACTCTAAATGTTGAAATAGCAGTAAAACCACATTCATTGATGAAATGACATAAGGGATGGAAATGGGGGATGGCAGTTTTACAGGGGGGATGATTTGGACCGTTTTTATTTCAAGGGGGATGCCATCCCCCCTCATCCCCCCTCAACTCGAGTACTGCTTATAGGTCTAATGCAGGGGTCGGCAACCCGCGGCTCTAGAGCCGCATGCAGCTCTTTAGCGCCGCCCTAGTGGCTCCTGTAGCTTTTTCAAAAATGTTTGACCATTTTTTTCCTTTTTTTATTTTTTTTTTCCTTTTTTTCCTTTTTTTATTTTTTCCTTTTTTTCTATTTTCTTTTTTTCTTCTTTTTTCCTTTTTTTACTTCTTTTTCTTTTTTCCTTTTTTTCGTCTTTTTTCCTTTTTTTCTATTTTTTTCTTTTTTCCTTTTATTAATCTCGACATTTCGACTTTTTTCTCAAAATTTCGACTTTTTTTTCAACATTTCATCTTTTTTCTCGAGATTGTGCTTCAACATTAATCTCGACATTTCAACTTTTTTCTCGACATTTCGACTTTTTTCTCAAAGTGCATAATGAAAAAAAAATCTCCCCCCAGTTCTAACTAATATAGAAACATGCAGCATGTGTTGCCTTCATTCTAAGGCTTTTTGCGGCTCCAGACATATTTATTTTTTGTGTTTTTGGTCCAATATGGCTCTTTCAACATTTTGGGTTGCCGACCCCTGGTCTAATGTGTCCAGCATGCATAAAAAACTAGAGTGGTTATCTATAAGACAAAGGTCTACGTATACTATGTTAAATTTTCTGAGAAATATACTGGTGACACGCTCTCCGAAACAACTGTATGACAGATTATACTATTACTATTTTGCTAACCATAAGTACAATACAAGAATCACATCAGAAAGGAGGTTCATACTACCAAGGGTGAGAACAGGTTTGATACAGAGAACTTTGGTTGGCTGGAACTCTATACCAGTTTATATTTCTCATGCAGGTAGCAAAGATCGGTTTAAGATTCAGTTGAAACAATATCTTTTAAAATTTAATGAATGATGATTTGTCATTTAGAAGGAACAAAGTGAAGGTTGAATAGAATTACAGGTAGTGTAAACCCTATCATAATAAAGGTGAAAAGTGGTCAAATAATTCTAGATAAGGTCATTTCAGCCAGGTATTGGTTATAAAGGTGTTTTATTTGATTTAATTTCTATGTATTTATGTCTGAGAATGATGGTGATTTAGTTTTATCCTCTGTGTTGTTTGTGATTAAGGGAGTTGTGTCTATTATTGTTTTGTTTTGATATGTATAATGTATGTCTGTTATGTATTAAGTGTTAATTTGTGTGTTGTGTGTATGTCGGACCCCAGGAAGAATAGCTAATGCTGTTGCTAATGCTAATGGGGATCCTAAATAAAACAAACAAAAAAACAACCAATGCTAATCAACATGGCATATTACACCGTATACTCCTAAATTAAGGAGTGTGTAAAAACAACTACTTCCCATAGTTGAATAGCTCATAGAACAACATTTACTAGCAGTAACTTGAAGTAACTGTTTCCTGTTTGACATTATTGGGACTCGTGGAGGATTAATGGCCCACGTCATCCTGACAGTTGTGTTTTTACTCTATTAACTTTGGCAATGCGTGGTATGGCCAAACATCTCCAATTTTGCCCAAAGGGCAATCTTTCAGAAGACTTTGTGGTATGTTCACATGCAAATTTAAAATACAGGACTGCCTCAGAAAATTAGAATATTGTGATAAAGTTCTTTATTTTCTGTAATGCAAAAATGTCATACATTCTGTATTCATTACAAATCAATTGAAATATTGCAAGCCTTTTATTATTTTAATATTGCTGATCATGGTTTACAGCTTAAGAAAACTCAAATATCCTATCTCAAAAAATTTGAATATTCTGGGAATCTTAATCTTAAGCTGTAAACCATAATCAGCAATATTAAAATAATAAAAGGATTGCAATATTTCAGTTGATTTGTAATGAATCCAGAATTTATGACTTTTTTTTTTTTTTTTTTTTTTTTTTTTTTTAAATTGCATTACAGAAAATAAAGAACTTTATCACAATATTCTAATTTTCTGAGACAGTCCTGTATAAGCCATATGTGAATATTATTTGTCACTGTAGTACAAAAGACTAAATTATTTGGAACCCATCCCAGAGTGAAGAGCAGAGCATTTACAGAAAAAAACTACTCTATTATAGGATAAATCAGCTTTTTTTAACTGTTTATATTTAAATCAGATTTATTTATTAACTTGACGCATGCAGACCAGATCAACTGAGCAGAGACAAGTGAATGTTCAGCACTTGTAGTTTTTTGTTTTATTTGACACATTTTACAAGATGAGAAATAAAAGCAACTGTACAGACAAATCCGTGACAGGGAGATTTCACACGGGGGCTTCCAGAGACAGTTCCTTCGTCATCAGCTGTCAGCAGTACAGGCAGCTCTGCATCTGCTGCTGCAGAAATGGGTCACAGCTCTAATATGGTTTTGCTGCTAGAGACTAAAACAACTCGCTCCGTCAGCATCAGTCTGGCGCTGAATCTGCACCAAACGCTACCATGTAGTCAGCATCCAGCAGATAATTATTAATGTGACAATTCAATTAAAAGACACATCTATCCATCCATCCATCCATCCATCCATCCACTGGTTTTACCCACTTCAACATGCCCTAAATCTGAAGATTTCACCGTTTCTTTGCCTCCTTGAAAGAACTCTCAGTCGTATAACAGTTGTAGTCAGTACTCGAGTTGTAAAAAAAAAAATCAGGGGGGATGGTGGATTTGATCATATGGGGACAGATAATTTGTGCTGATTACAAATAATATAATATATTACAAATAATAGCAGTGACCAAAACAGCTGCAGAAATACTGCAGGAATGACATAGCAGCAGTTAAATGCAGCCTTCTGTAAGCTTTAAATATCCACTGGGCTTACATCAAATACATCAAAACACAACAATAAAAAACACTTTTCTGAACTTATCAATATGACTCTGTCCTTCACAGGATAAGTAACATGGATCACTGCAAAAACTCATAATCTTAACAAGAATATTTGTCTTATTTCTAGTTAAAATGTCTCATTTTAGTAAAAAAAATCTCATTACACTTAAAACAAGACTCATCACTGGAAAAAACAACAATTTTCACCTGTTTCAAGTAGATTTTCACTTAAAATAAGTAGAACAATCTGCCAGTGGAACAAGATTTTTTGCTTGTAATGACATAATAAGATAAATTATCTTCTGCACCCCTCACTTTGTATTTCTTTGTATAATTTGTATAATCTTTTTGTATTTTTTTTTTATAATTGTCTTGTAAAATTGTAAATAGGTTATGTTTATTTTTATTCAGAACTGTCCCTTTTTCTTTTCTTTCTCTACCTCAAACTGCTGCACCTTAAATGTTTATTCTGTTTATTCTGTATCATAGAAATACCATATTTGTTTTATTGTTTATTTTATTACCAAAGAGCGAAATTACCCGAGTCAAATTCCTTGTTGGACAATGTTCGAACCTGGCCAATAAAGCTGATTCTGATTCTGATTCTGAAATCTTGTCCCACTGGCAGATTTTCCTACTTATTTCAAGAGCAAATTTACTTGAAACAGGTGAAAATTGTCAAATAAGTTATTTTTCTGGTGTTATTTTTCTGGTGATGACTCTAAATGTTGAAATAGCAGTAAAACCACATTCATTGATGAAATGACATAAGGGATGGAAAGGGGGGATGGCAGTTTTACAGGGGGGATGATTTGGACCGTTTTTATTTCAGGGGGGGATGCCATCCCCCCTCATCCCCCTTCAACTCCAGTACTGGTTGTAGTTCTTTAATAAACTAAAAGTTGTATCATAATTTGTGGTTCCTTTGTTTAAATTAAAAAAAGAAGCCAAAAGTCAGAACCTGGTGAGAAAGAGGTCTGAATAATTGAAGTAAGGCCTGAGTTTCCCCCAGCTCAAAGTGTCTGTCAGTGCATTTTGCAGAGGTCAGATGAGTATGAGGAGCTGGGGGTGGATAGACCTCGGTTCTGTCGGGGGAGGTGGAGAAACGGGGTGGGGTGGTAAGAGGGGGTTCCTTTAACACGCCACAATAGGAGGAAACGGGTCTGTGGAATTCCATGAGCCGCACTGACATATCGCCTGGAGGTTTCCGGGGCAACCCCGGGCCTTATGGTGGCCGTTTGCCGACTGCCCCGTAGCCACGATCCCAGAACCAACCACCTGGAACAATAACCATGACTTCATCCAACTATGACTGCAGTTATTAACTTACTGAAGCACAGAAATAAAACCAGATCACGTCTAGGAATATTGGCCGTGTATAAGAGTCAGGTTTGTTTTCCTTTGTGATTTAAAGTCCAACCTTTTGTCAGCTGCTACAGTTTATCCTGATTGAATAAGTGTAGTCCTAATTTTACAAATTATCTAAACCAGATAACAACCTTTACTTAAGTATTTAGCTAAATTTGTTGTCAGAGCAATAATTGAAGGTTTAGATTTTATTAGGGTTGCCACCTTTCAGAAATAGAAATAAGGGACGCTCCGATTTCAGCAGCGCAAGCGCCAAAAAGAGGGACGTCCCCAAAACTTCTAAAATGCATAGAAATGTATTTATTTTATATGAAAAAACAAAACGCTTTGATTTAAAGTTTAAGCCAAGATGTAGAATATAGCCTACAGGTGAAGAATATGGTGTAAAAGTGAATTTATTTCAATAATTTAACTTAAAAGGTGAAACTAATACATGTATATTACATAGTCTCATTACGGCCAAAGCAAGATATGTTAAGCCTTTATTTATTATAATTTTGATGATTGAATTGTTTATTGATTTCAGAATATATTCAAATTTTTTTTGATTTTTTATTTGGGGTTTTTCATAAACTGTGAGCCATAATCACCAAATCAAGGGCTTGAAATATCTCACTTATTCAAATTTTCCGACCTTCACCTGTATATTATGACATCAATATATAAGAGCATAATATGTGTCTGTATTGGTTCAATACGGAACGCAACTTTTAATTCCCAATTACGGAACAATTCCGTATTTCAAGGGACGGGTGGCAAGCCTAGATTTTATTGACATTTTAAAGTAAAATGGGATCTTTTAAATTTTATCAGTCTTGCTTTTGTTGGTCAATTTCAAATATTCTTAAAGCTGTGGATCCCAAATTTCTTTCAAAAACTATACTTATCTATACTCAGTAACAGAAGAGACTGTAGTTGAGCCCTTTAGCTTTTGTTAGCTTCACAACACTGAGCATACTGGGCTAAAGATGCTAAATGAAGTTTGTTTCAGCCACACTTATCCCGGGCTTTTCTTTCACAGCTAACTCTAATGATGCATTTATTGACCGGGACAAAATTAATAACAATATTTATTGTGCCAATGTTGGTCAATCAGCAAAGTAATGGGCTGAAAGTTGTCTAGTCACTGCAGAACTGATTGTTAGCCTGGACACCACAATGAGCACAATAATCCAGTACAGGTCCCTCAATACACAGATTGTATCTCAAGGGAGTTTCTGGTAAAATAAAGGTTAAATAAATACAATCACAAATCAAGACCCGACGCTAAGTCAAGGAAATTACCTACAGTAAAACTGATCATGATACAATTTCTGTCTGTGTGACAGAAATTTCAGTGTGTGAAATTGGAAAGTGGAATAAACCACTAAATCAAGATTTAGTAGCTTAAACTTTTTTTTACTCATTTACTCATGTAATATGAGTGGGACGTCCTTACAGATCAGATATCGGGTCCGATCACGGCATTTTCAAAACATCGGTATCAGGCAAAAAAGTATCGGGACATACCTAGATATTAATGTTTTTATTATATATTAAATCGTTTTATATATCGTTGCATTTAATGTCACTTCCGGCCGGCGGCCGGCGTCACTTCCGGAGTAAGTGAAACTAACATGGTTTACATGTTTGAATTGTGAAATGTTCTATCTGTTCATGTTGCATTAAGCTGCTGTTATTCATTTAATGCCATTCAGAATGTTGCACTAAGGTTACGCCAAAAAGTATTTTAATTTTCTTGTGTTTGTGAGTTTGACTGAATGTCATTCAACTACATCTTTTGAAGTAAAATGTATTTATTTTTGTTATTGCACTATTCTGCACTTTTTGTTTTAGTTTACGATTTCATGTTTTTACATTTTGTGGCACCAGAGCTGATTGTTGAAATAAATGTCCATGTTGTTCTCCAATGGACAAGAAAAGAAACTTAGGATAATTTGAGTTTTAGTCCTTTTTTTTTGTTTTTTTTTAATTCATTGCCAAAATGTATCTGATCGGGAAAAAGTATCGGAAAGGTATCGGAAGCCAAAAAAAGTGATCGGATCGGGAAAAATCGGGATCGGCAGATACTCAAACTCAAGTGATCGGGATCGAAATCGGGAGCTAAAAAAATCCTGATCAGGACAACCCTAAATGATTTTGTGCCATGAGCATTGACACAAACTTACTGTGGAGAAGTATTGTTGACTTGCAGAATAAAGAAAAAAGGATTGTTTGCATCATGCACCTCCCTACTGCATTATGCCCATCATCTTGGAAAATGCAATACATCTACTCAAGATCTGAAATAATGCTGAGAATTAACAAATAACCAGTAGAACAAATACAGGACTGTCTCAGAAAATTTGAATATTGTGATAAAGTTCTTTATTTTCTGTAATACAATTAAAAAAACAAAAATGTCATACATTCTGGATTCATTACAAATCAACTGAAATATTGCAAGCCTTTTATTATTTTAATATTGCTGATTATGGCTTACAGTTTAAGATTAGGATTCCTGGAATATTCAAATTTTTTGAGATAGGATATTTGAGTTTTCTTAAGATATAAGCCATGATCAGTAATATTAAAATAATAAAAAGCTTGCAATATTTCAGTTGATTTGTAATGAATCCAGAATGTATGACATTTTTGCATTACAGAAAATAAAGGACTCTATCACAATATTCTAATTTTCTGAGACAGTCCTGTACATGGAATTATCCCTGGCTTGTCTCCTCTATTGCCTTGTGTTGTTTGACTACAAATATGTATAAAAAAACAAACAAGCAAACAAAAAAAACCAGACCAACTGAACTGGGTCCTTTTGCAGTTGATTAATAACGGGATGGGCCCTGGAAAGACCCCTCGGCTACGCTCTAAATATAGTCCAGGACAACAGAGAAGCTGTGCCAGCCGTTAATGCCAGAGAAAGTTAGCTGGTTGGTACCTGCATCCAAATAATTGACTCCTCTCTTTTTTCACCCACGGATTCCTGCCATACGATTGCACAGCCAACACGAGTCGCTGACCTACTCTGGTCGCTCTCTGTAGGTTTCCCGTCGGCATGAGGACCTCGCTGCAGCGTAACGCTCAGTCTTTCAATAGCCACTTGTTGAGCTCCTCACACGCTTCCCCGTGTTGCTACTTGGACACCAAACTGGCTTAGGAACAACTCTTTGTCTAGCGTGCTTATGAACACAACAGGAGTAGAACTCACTCCCTAATATAACGACCAAAAACACTGTTTCACTATTCTGATTGAATGCAATAAAAGTGTCATCTTTCATGTTAACGTTTGCAAGTAAAAATCCTGTGATTATTGACTACTGAGGTCTGATCTCCTAGTTCTGATTTTCTTTTGAACTATAGTCATACATAATGAATTTTGCAGTGTTTTAAAGTTGATCCATACTGGATTAAAAACAATACTTTATGTAACAGCAGCAGACTGCAGGCTGTGTGTTTACAGTGAACTTAGCTTTATTTTTAGCCTCCAGGACTGTGTTAGTTTCATAGTGATGACCTTGCTCGGTAAAATAATGCAAATCTTAATGTTGGATCAACTTTGTTGTCACAAACTATAATAGTGGTTATTTTTTTCCTTACAAGCTGTACAAACTGCTCCCTTTGTATGGGCTCAAATTAAAGCCATAAATATTTTGTATCTGTAAATAAACTTTGTACTTGTAGAAATATTTTGTGCGTGTGCAAAACATATTTGTCCTTGTAGAAATATTTTGTGCGTGTGCAAAAAATATTTGTACTTGTAAAAATATTTTGTGCGTGTGCAAAAAATATTTGTACTTGCAAAACATATTTGTACTTGTAGAAATATTGTGTGCATGTGCAAAAGAAATTGGTACTTTTTTTTACAAATATTTTTTGCACATGCACAAAATATTTCTACAAGTACAAATATTTTTTTGCACACGCACAAAATATTTCTACAAGTACAAATATTTTTTGCAGGTACAAATATTTTTTGCACACGCACAAAATATTTTTTGCAAGTACAAATATTTTTTGCACACGCACAAAATATTTCTACAAGTACAAAGTTTATTTACAGATACAAAATATTTATGTCTTTAATTTGAGCCCATACCTTTGGTGTATTCTGTACTTTTGGTCATCAAAGACATGCTAACCTATGAGAGTGTATGACTGCCTTGTTTTAAGAATTTAAGAATTTCTCACTGGTTTTCTGAGTTCCCAATCGTTCAGTCACTGAACTAGCAGTCGTTGCATTTTTTTAAATAATCCTTTGTCTTTTGTACATTTAACTGTACTGTTTTTCCCTTATAGAAAAGGATTGCTCTCAAACTCACGTTTACTAGAGTTATAGCAATATCAATATCAGAAATGTTCCCTAATAACCAGAGGTTGGTAGTAACAAGTTACATTTACTCCGTTACATTTACTTGAGTAAGTTTTGAGAAATGTTGTACTTTTAGGAGTAGTTTTGAATCACTATACTTTTTACTTTTACGTAAGTAGATTTGTGAAGAAGAAACTGTTTCTCTTACTCCGCTACATTAGGCTACGTTGAGCTGTTACTTTTCTTTTATCCCTTTTATCCGCGTACGCGTCAATCTCATGACATCACTGAGTGATTCTTTGGGAAAAATCTTTGTTTTTGCATGTTTTGTCACATTTACACAGACTCAAACACACACAGAGTTTCTATGAGTTCATGGGCTTGTTCTAGTTCTGCCTGGTTAAAAAAGAAAAGTACAAAGGCTTGAAATTTTGTGCTACTTGTGCTTAATTTATTTTTTTATTCTGTTATTTTATTTATTTTATTATCTATTAAAGTACTTGAATTTACTTTAAAATTATTTTAATTTAAGCTATTTTTTATTAATTTTAATTTATTTTATTATTTTATTGATTTAACTTTAACGCTTGTCTTAACAGAGCTGAGACAGGGTTTAGCAGACCGTTGTGACCCAAAATGGCATTAAATGGGTAGAAAAAATGAATGGATGCACCATTTAATTTATTTATTTTTAGTATTGGATCATTACTCAGTATCAGCAGTTAGTAAACCTATACTCATTGAAACCATTATTTTTTTTTCGGTCGAGATTTTAATGTCACATGAAGGACTGCATGTTTTTTTAAGAAGCTTATCTCAGATTCCAGCAGGAAAATACTGAATTCTTGTGATGTTTTGGCATCAAAGTAGTCAAAAATTAACCTGCGGCATATCAAGTCATCACAGCCCAAAATATTTAAAACAGCCTAATGAGTGAGTGAGTGAGTGAGTGAGTGAGTGAGTGAGTGAGTGAGTGAGTGAGTGAGTGAGTGAGTGAGTGAGTGAGTGAGTGAGTGAGTGAGTGAGTGAGTGAGTGAGTGAGTGAGTGAGTGAGTGAGTGAGTGAGTGAGTGAGTGAGTGAGTGAGTGAGTGAGTGAGTGAGTGAGTGAGTGAGTGAGTGAGTGAGTGAGTGAGTGAGTGAGTGAGTGAGTGAGTGAGTGAGTGAGTGAGTGAGTGAGTGAGTGAGTGAGTGAGTGAGTGAGTGAGTGAGTGAGTGAGTGAGTGAGTGAGTGAGTGAGTGAGTGAGTGAGTGAGTGAGTGAGTGAGTGAGTGAGTGAGTGAGTGAGTGAGTGAGTGAGTGAGTGAGTGAGTGAGTGAGTGAGTGAGTGAGTGAGTGAGTGAGTGAGTGAGTGAGTGAGTGAGTGAGTGAGTGAGTGAGTGAGTGAGTGAGTGAGTGAGTGAGTGAGTGAGTGAGTGAGTGAGTGAGTGAGTGAGTGAGTGCCCTGTCCCAATCCCCCCACTACCCCTCATTTTCATCCCTACCCCTACATTTTGCACGTTCCCGTGAGGGTAGTGGTGTCCCAATTCCTCTTTCCACCTAGGGGGAGTGCGGAAAACGAGTGTAGTGGCTATGAATCTGTCCCTACGGACCGAGGGTTTTCAGATGCTCACTAGCTGAACTTAGGACAGAAAGATTTCCCAGAATGCTTTTCGTCGTCATTTGCGGACTGAATTAAAAAAAAAAAAAACATGGCGGACATTTCCTATTTTTTAGTGAATAAAATCAATATTTTGAGTTAGTTTCTGCATAAAAATGCGTTTTGATTACATTTCTAGCGAGAAATATATATTTTACTTTCATAATATTCACTCAGTGAATGTATATAATCACTCGCTTGCCCGTTGTTGCAAAGTCTTTTTCAAACCTCGCCAGAATAAAGGCCGATTTATGGTTCTGCGTTACACCAACGCAGAGCCTACGGCGTACGATTTAACGCCATAAATCAGCTCCCGAGCCGGCAGGCAGGCAGAAATCCCGAAAGTTTCGGAGCAAATTTCTTAACAGGCGTAGCTACAAATGTTAAATTTAATCTATTAAACCAACATTTATCTTCCTAAATGATTTATTTCAGCCAGCGGTAATTCTCCACAGAGCTGCAGGTTTCTCCCCGGGACGACGGCGCAGGTTGACCTGGCGATCAATCCTGTACGTGAGCTGCTGCTGCTGCTGCTGCTGCTGGTCTCATCATCGCCAAAAACATCGGATCAAATTTCTTAACAGGCGTTATTTGGATAAACTTAGCCCAGGTTGGGAATCTTAATGGTTACTTTTACGCCTGAAAAAATATTAAAACATAATAAAGTAGCATATTAACAGCGCTACAGCTGAAATTAAAACAGCTTTTGGCTCTCAGCTTCCTGATTTTAGGGGTGGTGGTGAAAGTAGGAGTAGTGGGAGTATTGGGACAGACCTGGGAAGATTTCAAGTGCCCTAAAATCTGTGGCTTCTTTTTTAGGGGTAGTGGTAGAAAGTAGGGGGTGTATTGGGATTGGGCCTAAATTCCTCAAGAGGAAATACAAGGATTCAGATTTGCATGTCATAGCAGCTCTGTAAAAGCAACTGTAAAATACAAGTAAATACATCCCAACTACTCCCCCTGTCATATACTGTACACACGATCATCGATCACGTTTCCCTGACACGCCATCCAAACAGAAGTTATGATCATAAAAAAAGACAACAATCAGAGCCTTTCTGCACATGATCCTCCACATACCATGGGCGGTGCGTTATCTG
Organism: Cololabis saira; assembly: GCF_033807715.1. Lineage (NCBI taxonomy): Eukaryota > Metazoa > Chordata > Actinopteri > Beloniformes > Belonidae > Cololabis > Cololabis saira. The sequence continues at coordinate 39,772,590 of NC_084600.1, forward strand.
ACAGGATGCATTCCTTTCACCTGACGATACACATTCAGTGCGTCACTACAAGGGTGGAAGGTGATACTGCACTCTGAGCGAGTTATACACATCTCACAATGTTTTGTTGTTGTTTTTTGTTGTTTTGGTGGTGTCTTTTTCCCCTGAGAACATTTTAAGATTGAAATTTTCCTTTCTGTTGTTCCAGGTTTTGATAATTTAATAGAATTTAAGTGGACTGAGCTTCAGGAGTATGCAGCTAAAAAAACTGCATAACTTACAAAATGAAGACAATGAATGAAAATGAAGTCTTCTTTTTTATAGTGCACAGACAAAAGAAATTGATTCAACAACGGCCGAAGCTTCAAGAAATCTAAGTTGGGTTGTTAAATAGAAACAGATGATTTCCCGGGATGTCCACTTTACACAGTACTTGGAAGTCCTTTGTGCAGCTGCAGGTACAATGAATACTTAAATGGAGGACATCGGGTATCTGTTCTCTTCCCCTCTATGCTTGTGGCCATTCAAGTTTAAAAAAAACAAAGTTGTTTGCTGATGACAGAAGGCGTGTGACGTTTCTTCATTCCTGAAACTGGACTGCAATGGGAGGAGCAGCACCAAGAATTCAAACCACCGAGTCAATTTTACGACTATGTCTCTTCATATATTGTTTCCTTCTGCCATGTTGTTTGGTTCTTTTACAGACACTAAGTGTTCACTGTTTAACAGCTGAACTCCCTCTGAAAGACATCAGACTTCCAAATCTTTAGCACATGAATTATTAAATTTTTTTCCAAATATATTGACTTTAATCACATGAAAAATAAGGCTCATAATTTGTTCCATTTGAATTTCTTTGCCCAGTGACTGTCATCATGACTGTCTCAACCTGTACTTTTCTCCACCAGAGTATTCCTTTTCCTTTTACAGAGCAACTAAAGACCCATCCGAACAAACTATCCAAGTTTAGCATGTCCTAAACACCTCCCTGGGGAAGTATCTAAGGCATCTGAGCCAGATGCCTGAACCACCTCAACTGGTTCTTCTTGGTGTGGAGACGCAGCGACTCTACTCTGAATCACCCCCAAATTACTAAAGGCTGAGTTATGGTTCTGCGTCAAAACGACGCCGTGCCTACGCCGTGTGGTACGCGTCGACGCAGACCACACGCCGTCACTGACGCATACCTCCCAAAAATTGTAACCACTGGCTGTGATTGGTTCGCTTGGTAGCAATGCATTTCCGGTTTCCGGTTTGAAGCAGTCGTGAACTTTCAGCGCTCTTTTCTTCGTGTATGTGTGATTTCTTTTGTTTTGTTTTTTGCACAATAGTTGTCCTCCCATCTCTTTGATTCACTGTGACCGGAAAAAGTCGGATAAACCATTCAGGAAAAGATTGCGAATTAGCGGTCACGGGGGGTACTGCACCGAAATGGAGTGACGGAGAAGTCCGAAGGGTTCACGACGGCGTCACCGTGACGCCGTAGGCACGGCGTCGATTTGACGCAGAACCATAATTCAAGCTTACGGCTCAGCTTTCTCTTCACCACAATAGACCAGTGCAGTTACTGCGTTACTGAAGACACTGCACCAATCCACCCATCAATCTCCCAATGCCATTCTTCCACTCCAATCCAATCTCAGGCTCTCTTCACAAGACCCTGAGATACTTAAACTCCTCCACTTAAGGTACCACCTCATTCCCAAACCCATGCATACACTGGAAAGTGGCTTTTGAATGGCTGTCCGCTCTGCATGAATGGGTTCATAACAGAACACTGACTAGCAGATTTGTGATGAGCATAGTTCAAAAACATGAAGGTATGAATCCTTTTTCAAGTTCAAATTGATGAAAAAATCCTGTTACTTCAGTAATTCAAGGAAAAACAGTGCCTCGTCTTGTAAAGAGCTGTCATTTTTCCACTTAAGAACAACAACACGAAAACACATTCCACACAAAACAACATTCCTGTCGGTCTTAAAGCTGTTTTAGGCACTGCCATAAATAAATAAGTAATGGAAGACTTGGTTAAGTATTAAAAACGAGCACACGGCAGCATAGAGGGGGCCAGCGTCTGTTCTGATCCCAGTTAACAGTTTGCAGGGCCTCGCGCTGCACTTTGACCCCGTGCACCTTGGCAGGCAGTGAAAGGGATTTGAGATGAATTGGACCTTTGGTTGGCGAGTCGGCGCACTGCTCGCTCCTTCGTGTCGTGTGTTTCAGGAATGTGTTTGTGTTGCTTTTTTTCCAGGACCTTGTTTGATGAGGATTCATGCTCTGCTTTAAGCGTGAGCAGGATCACCCCACCTGCCATCTTTTACACTGAAATTGCGCTATGTGTGATATCTCACGAACAGCACAAATAACTGGAGGCCCAGAACACAGTAGGACAACCTCTGCTATTGTACCACAAATTATTTTCACTTTAAATTATTGCTTTCTTAATTTGGCAATTGGTTTTTAGCAGAGGTGTCAAGTAACGAAGTAGTGCTGGGCGGTATACCGGTTCATACCGAATACCGGTCTTTATTTTTCTTATGATATGAATTTTTCATATACCGTAATACCGGTGAGTATGTACAGTAGCGCACACAACGTTGGGAACGCCGCGCGGCACTACGTTCCGCCGCGCCGCGGAACGTCACGCCGCTGGACATTGTTTGTGAGGGGACTGTTTAGCAGTAGTGATGCACCGATTGTTCGGTAACCGAAATTGTTCGGCCGAAAATGGCAAAAAAACACTTTCGGTGTTCGGTGGAATAAGTGGGGAAAAAAACCAAACAATTAATAACGCCGTTGTAATATAAGGAAATAGACTGGCCGCTCCCGTACCCGTTGCGCACCACAAACATAAATCGTTGGCCAACCAAAAAGTAAACACATAAGAATTTTACCTAACATTCACCAGGAGGTGGGACCAAAACAACATAATGCTGGGAAATTAAAAAATGTTCAGTTTTTTTATGTTCAATAAATATTTTCTACCTTGTAATTTTGTAAAAGATTTTTTTCTTTTAAAAGCATGCCTAAATCAAATTTATTTGATTTATGCATCCTCCTCATGACAGTAAAATAGGCCATTCTAAGCCAATTTACTGCAGCAATTCCTTTCCAAATCATTAGAAAATGTGGTTAACACCCAGTTGTGCATGAAAAAAAAAAATACCGTGATATACCGTGAAACCGATATGATTTTGAAAAATACCATGATATAAATTTTTGGTCATACCGCCCAGCACTATAACGAAGTACAAATACTTCGTTACCTTACTTAAGTAGAAATTTTGGTTATCTATACTTCACTGGAGTAATTATTTTTCAGACGACTTTTTACTTTTACTCCTTATATTTTCACGCAATTATCTGTACTTTTTACTCCTTACATTTTAAAAACAGCCTCGTTACTCTATTTCATTTTGGCCTTTAAATAAAAACTATCCAGTTAAATTGCTCCGTCCGGATAGAGTGAATTTGGTTGTGGTTGTTTCAGATGTTCTTGTCCAGTTTTGTTCTTACATCCCTCAGATTCCTGCAACTAAACTTGGATGTACATTCCAATAAAGGTTAGGATAAATGATAACATGCCTCTGAAGTTTGACTTTATGCACCATTACAATACTTATAGGCAACTAGTCATCATATCTGCTGCTCTCTGAAACACATGTTAATGCTCAATAGTACACATATATGCTTCTTTAATATATTTGCATTATACTAAGATGCATTCATTTTCAATGGCTTTTGTCCTTAATGGCTTTTTTCCCCCTTACATTACTTTTACTTTTATACTTTAAGTAGTTTTGAAACCAGTACTTTTACACTTTTACTTGAGTAAAAAACTTGAGTTGATACTTCAACTTCTACAGGAGTATTTTTAAAGTCTAGTATCTATACTTCTACCTGAGTAATGAATGTGAATACTTTTGACACTTCTGGTTTTTAGTCGATTAAACGTTAAACTGTCATGCAAATCCATTGATAAAGCAACATGAGTAATTCTGGGTTTGGCCAGAGTGACCAGCAGAGCGACCTCTAAGAAAGTCAAGTGAACACAATCATGTACAGCCACAAACATTAGAGCCACCAAAGTGTCTTCAATGTAGACATTTTACCAAGTGAGGAACACCATGTCAGAGAAAATATAAAAGGCTACAAAACAACTTAAAACATAGAACTATATGCAGTATGTGTATATATGTATACATAAACAAACAATCACTGCCACAAAACCCGGAAACTCTGCAGCTGTAATGCAGCCTATGTGCTGTATCTGCAAATAAATATGCACCCTCTGAATTTTTTTGTTTTTCTGGCCACGCTGCGGTCAAAGCCCACAAAAGCATTGCACACAACTCATAAAGGCATTCTGAAACAAAAAAATGAACAAAAAAACAAATGAACATGGCTAACAAGTAAAACCAAATGGAGGATTTTACAGATACGGTGCTAACAAACCAAGAACAGCCAGTCAACTCAATTTAGCTAAAAAAAAAACCCAAACATGATGCAAAGTAAAACTTGCTTGACATACTGTAGCCTTCACATCTTAACATGAACAGGTACAAAAAACACTAATTTCAGAACAAACACATCGCACTCCGGCATTTTAATGAACATTGTCCAAGTTCGATGTGCCACGTTCTCAAGATGTCAAACAATCAACAAATCAACAGGTTCAAAACAGCCTGAAACCTGTTTTCTCTCGTAGTTCTTGCCAAAGAGTAAAACCAGTTAAAAAGAGCCAGAACAAATAATCAAAGTACTTAACAAAAATGTAGCTGCCTACGAATTTAATGAGCAATTATTAGAATGTTACGTTATCACTTATTATTATTTATTACAAGACTGAAAAGCAGAAAAATCTATGGTAGTTTTTTTTTTAAGTCATCTTTTCCTTTCATCAATTACTTTCAGGGGTCGCCACGGCGAATCCTCTGCCTACATTTAACTGTATCCTCGTCATCCTTTTCTCTCACACCAACTAACTAACGATCTAGCAGTTATGATTAAGAGAAGTAATTAAGTGATTAAGAGAAGTAATCTGCCGAAAGAAGGATGGTCAAAAAGAGGTTTTAACTTGACTTAGGCGTGGGCGATAAACCAAAAATTTCCCGTTTCTCACATTCACTGCGATGACCGACGTCAGTTTTCCGGTGTGGGTAAATTCGGTGTTTTGATTAAAAAAAAACTAAATAAACATCTTTTTGTCTGTTTTGACTGTGTGCTGATAGGTTATCGTACCTTTATCATTATCGAAGTAAAATTGCCCAATTTATTGTGATATTGATTTGAGGTCATATGGCCCAGTCCTAACTTGACTGTTTATTTTTTATAGTCTTATTAGCAGCAAAGTTTGTTCATTACACAAGTTAAATAAATCACATATTTTTGAGAAAAAAAAAAAACATTTTCAATGTTTTCTTGTTAGTTGGCACTATGGGTGTAACAATATATCGTGCCACGAAATTCCGCGATACAAAAACATCACGATACGTGTCGTGGAGGTGACAAACTGTATCGCGATATTGGGTTACTAATATTAATCTATTGCGTTGACTAGTAACGTGCAGTGTATTTGTGCCGACCGCGCCTCGACCCGCGGACGAAAATCTTCCTCCGCTCAGAAGAAACTAGTACCGTTTTGGTCCCGATCACGGGACTCTTGCAGGGTTTTGAGCTCTGAACTTTTACTTATGTAAGGCTGGTGTAGAGTTAAGCCTTACCTTATTAAATTAAACCTTTTTGGGGTCGTGAGTAGGATAAACACGGGGAAACTTCTGCTGAGTTCCAGTGTACTTTAATGTCCCTCAACAGTGTAGGATTTTAGAACATCAACACAGCACCTAGTGCCGTACTGTGGCGTATCACTCCGCCCAATCTAAAACAGACTAATCACTACAGATAAACTGACTAGTGTCATTATAGTCCCTGATTTACATCAGAATATAAAGAATATATTTATACAATAATGAACCCTGAATTACCAAAATAACCTTAACAAAAATAAATCTCTTACACTTATAAGGTGAGCATGAATCAATCTTTTTTATGATGTAAAATTGTATGTATTTATTTACTTTGATTTATTTATTTAATTTTAGTTGTTAAATTTCTGGAAAAGAAAAAAGTCAAATCATACATGAACTACAGAAACTATTATAAATATTTGTACTTGTATGAAACTGAAGATGCATAATGTAAACCTGACATTTACTTTTAGTTCAGTTTGTGGAAAATGGTTGGCCTGGCTTCCTCTTTAAAACTTAAACAGTTATAAAGCATTACAAACTGTAACAATTGGGCAAACTCACAGCATTGTTTTGTATTTTGTGTCTTTCAAATAAAAGACCATTTTTTCCAGTCATATGTTCCTCATGCAAGGTTGTTAAAAAAATACTGCTATAATATCGTATCGTTATTGTGACCTCAATATCGTGTATGGTACCGTATCGTGAGATTAGTGTATCGTTACACCCCTAGTTGGCACCATAGACTGCATAAAACAATGGCAAAGTATTGGGTCACATGTCTCATCGGTTTCTGAAGACCAGTTTTGAAGCATCTTTTTCTTTGCACGGAGCGCAGCCACGTTGCTCGGCAACCCGACGGGAAACACCGCATGTCAATCAGAGAAGCTTTGTTCCCAGCTCCTTTAGCCAAACCCTGCAGAAATAGAGCTGTCGTCAGACGCATAGATATATACACGCAGACGCCGCATTACACCTGTCACATACGTCAACACGGGCCGGGGTTCCTGACAGCAGTCAGACCAGTTCTCGTGTCCGACTGTGCGTTTGACACCAAAATGCCAGACTTTTGTGGTTCCCGTGAAACAACCACCGAAACCAAGAAACAAGGAATAACATTTCACAAGAAGTTGTTTTATATTATTTAACTGTTATGAACCTGTTGAATGTGACGTATCGCTAAAGCTAACATAAACTAAACTAGCTTATGTCAGGACAAGAAAACAAAATGGGTTTGTTGGTATGACATCAGTAATATGATGAAAGTCATAGACATATATACGTAGATCGAGTGGTTTTGCCCACTGTTGCGATACGTCAACGACGCCGCCATATTGGATGTGGCAAGACTGCGCTGTAAACTAATACAAGTAAATTGACTTATTTTCATAAAGCGCCTTTCTACAAAGAAATTTACGTTTTACGTCTCATTTATTCAATCACACACGCACTAATATACTTGGGAAACAGTTAGGCACCAAATATAATATATTTAATTTTCTCAGATGGCAAAAATAAGAACTTTATTGATCCCACATAGGAGTAATTCATGTTATATCAGCTATAGAGAACAAGATAGTGCCGAAAAACAATATATATCCCCCCTCACAAAAATAATAAAAATAGAGAAACATATTTTCTCATCAACAAAACAAATTTAAAGTTTTTCAAATAACAAAATAACATATTTGAACCATTTTTCAGACAATAAAATAACATTTGAACAATTTTTCAGAATAAAATAACTGAAAAAAAACCTGAAAAATGGTTCAAATATGTTATTTTGTTACTTGAAAAATTTTAAATATGTTTATGTAAAATATGCTTTGTTGATGAGAAAATATGTTTCTATTTTTGTCTATATTTTGTCTATATTTTTGTCTACGTATATATGTCTATGATGAAAGTGACATTTGGCAATTAGCCATTATATATAATTGTGCAAAGTAGGCTATGTTATTCATAAATTATCTATTAAACCAGTTTCACTGCACTAACATTAAGTTAATTGCTAACGTAAGTTATGTACCTGAATTGTAGCTACATCAGGATGGATAACTGTTGAGATGGACTGGTTTTGTGTTTATGTCTCCAACAGATCGATGGAGGAGGAAAGTGGGTGGCAGCACTCAAGAGGAGACACTTTTGTCGACTCATTTAAAGGAAGGACTGATACCATCAATATTTCATTTTCCTGACCATCTTTGTGAATTTAATGTCATGACAATTTCTCACATAATCATAATATTTCTCACATTATTTAGTAGGAAAACACAGTGCCCACTAAATAATAATAAAATGCACTAAAAGAAGTTGTTACTTTTGAATTAACCCTGATATAAACATTTAAAATGTAGTTAATTAGCGTCACTTTTCCTACGTCACTTTTTGTAAAGACTCATATCCGGCACTTTAAACCTCATATTGTACATTTCTGTTTATAAATTTTATTTTATCTCTTATATATTTGTTTGTTTTTATATTTTTATTGTATTGCACCAATCACCACAACAAATTCCTTGTGTGTGTTAACAAACTTGGCATAAACCCTTTTCTGATTCTGATTCTGTCACCTTCCTGGTTTTAAAATGTGCAATGATATTAACATATATAACAGCACATGATTGAGTTATCCTAAAATACTTGAATAACATCAAATATGTATTACTCCACACAAATGCAGAGCAACAGCTGGAGAAAGAAGTTTTGCAAAGTTGTTGCAGGGATATTATTAGGTCAGGATTTTAATGGTGTGAATTTTGTATGAAAAGGGTTGAAAGTTTTGTTTTTGGGGGGATTTTGTTAGATTTTTAATTAAGGCCTTCCTGTTATTTGTGAATATGTGTTGTTTTATTTATTTATTGTTTGTTTTTAACCCATTCCTTTATCCATTGTTTTGTACATTCTAAGGTTGGCACATACCTTAAACAATCTTAGGCTCATTTTTAAACCTCATAGCAAAGTAAAATGGTTTCATTCATTATGCGATTAGTCAATCATTTCAACAATCAGTAGATGGAGGGACTATAATAGTTGTTAGTGGCAGCCCTAGAGTGCAATATTTTCCTTTTCTCCTGACCCGTTCCTCTTTGGTTTCTTTGTCAGTTCTACCACGACAAACACAGCGGGAATATCAAGCCACCTCTGTTCTGACCACAACGATCCAGGCTGGACCATAAAGTTAATTGTATAGAACAATTCCAGGCCAACCAGATGTGCTGTGTCAGCGCCAGGGGTCCAATGTGCCCCGATTCATAAAAATACTGTGTCAGAACAAGTGCATTGATGCATCTTTGCAAACAAACCACATGAGCTCATTGGTGGAGGTAGGCCTGTGTTGAAAAGATAGATTCTACGATTTTAAATCTATTCTCATATTAATTCCTAAAAATCGATTAATATGTCTAGAGATTGATTTAAAAAAAATATATATATATATATATATATATATATATATATATATATATATATATATATATATATATTTATTTATTTATTTATTTATTTATTTTTCATCATTACATTACAACTTTTGGTATTTTTTTGTTTATGCCCAAAAAAGGAATATTTTGTTGGACACGAGAATAACTGGTGCCATGTTTTTGCCTTTAAATTATTTTAAAGGTATGAAAACATTAAAGTTTTCAGTTATAAATGCATAAATTGCCTATATTTCTTTGCTTTATATACTGTCTTAGGGTTACATTTGCATAAATGTTAAAAACCAAATTCTCATAAATGGGGAAAAAATAAAAACGATTTCTTTCGTCCTCTGTTTCCTCCCTGGATCTGTTTGGTAATTCTGACCCACAATGTTTCTGTTTCAGTTCTATCAGCATTCTGGGAGGTGATTGGTCCTTACAGCATCATTAGCTGCAATACTTGCTGTTGAATCTCAATATAATACTAGTATTAATATATTGCATAACTAGACAGTCATATAATTCATGCAACAGCTGAAAAAACAGTTTTATTAACAGTAACCCAAATCAATATCGGATCGAATTGGATCGAATCAAATCTTGATAATCGATTCTGAATCTTAAGAATCGGAATCAAATCGATTCTTGATATTTGAATCGATCCCCAGCTCTAGGTGGAGGTAACAATTAGTCAATGAACCAGTCAAGAGACAGAAAATCAATAACTATACAGACAATCACTTTGCTAATCCAAAAAAATGAATCTACATATGACTGCTGATGATAATTGCTGGTGATTTTTGCATGCCCTCTTTAACAGCCTCAGCTGCAAGCCTAAAGACCGCAAAATACAGCACATGAGGAAGGAAAAAAACCTGTGAAAAGCTGTGTGTTGACTTAAAATAAACCTTCACACAAAGAGAGAGAAAAAAACTATTGTTAGAACTAAGAATTCCAGTCATAAGCCATGAAAAGGATTTTGGTGTTTAAGTCCGAGGGGGTCTTAAGTAACCGGTAAAAATGAAAAATGAGTCACCATGAAATTATGCCCGCTCCTTTACTCAGAGGACCACAGAGGCTCCAAAGCATCCCATTTAACACGCGAATGCTGGCATGTTGGCATGGAGATAATGGTATTTCAAGGTCTGTCTGGATGGAGATTTTATTTGTCATCCCTGTTGCAAACTGCTCTGAAAGCAGGGTGTAAAAATGTCCTCAAAACCAGGTTATTGAAGCGTAGAAAACAGGAATAAAAACCACAGACATGCTGGTAAAACTGGCACTGAGTTTTTTGCTCTGACTGGAATAGTCCGACGGCAGAGAAACAGCATTAAAATAAAATAAAAAATGTAGTAATCATTAACCTATTATTATTATTATAAATAGTATTTCAGAACAACAACTTTCTTCAATGGATGGATGTACATCTTCCAATGTTTGTAAATTTTAGTGATGTTCAGCGGTACAGACAGCCACTATTTTTAAGTATTTCTAAGTTATTGGGACAGGGGTTAAGAGAACTAGGTCTGTGTTGAAAAAGTCGATTTCCCAATTCTAAATCGATTCTCATATTAATTCCTAAAAATCGATTCATATGTCTAAAGATCGATTATTTATTTTTTTTTTTTTTTTGGGGGGGGGGGGTATTTTTTTTTATTTTCTTTTATTTATTTATTTATGTATTATTATTTTTTTCATCATTACATTACAACTTTTGGTTATTTTTTTGTTTATCCCCAAAAAAGGAATGAAAAAAGGAATTGTTGGACACGAGAATAACTGGTGCCATGTTTTTGCCTTTAAATATGTTTAAAGGTATGAAAACATTAAAGTGTTAGGTTATAATTGCATAAATTGTCTATATTTCATTACTTTATACACTGTCTTGGGGTTACATTTGCAAAAAATGCTAAAAACCAAATTCTCAAAAATTAAAAACCAAAATAGACCGAAAATGGAACAAATAAAAACGGTATGTGGGAAAAAATAAAACCGATTTCATCCGTCTCTGTTTCCTCCCTGGATCTGTTTGGTAATTCTGACCCACATGATGTTTCTGAAAGCAGTTCTATCAGCATTCTGGGAGCTGATTGGTCCTTACAGCATCATTTGCCGCCAATACTTGCTGTTGAATCTCAATATAATACTAGTAGTAATATTTTGCATAACTACAGTCATATAATTCATGCAACAGCTCAAAAAACTGTTTTAATAACACTAACCTAAATCAATATCGGAATCGAATCGAACCAAACCTTGATAATCGATTCTGAACCTTAAGAATCGGAATCGAATCGATTCTTGACATTTGAATCGATCTCCAGCCCTAAAGAGGACACTGAGGGTTGAAGGGTGACGGTCCTCATCATAGCTGATTAAAGTTCAGGTCCATGCTCTTTCTTAGCCCTCTTCCCCATCTCTCTCACATTTCAAAGAAAAAGCCACTTAAAAATGTTAAATTTGTTAATAAAGTCAACTTAAAGAGTTTCAAAGATGTTTGAGATTCTGCACGCCAACTTCCACAGAAAAAGATTATTTTGCGTCCAAGTTGTGTTATGTTTCCATGGTTATGGTGATATGTTTCACAAACAACACCCTGTTATCAGTGTTGGATCATTTACATGATTCTCCCTTTAATAACCGTCTCTTGATGGATTTCCAGTGACACTGCCCAAAAATGAATGGAAATGAACAGCTGGACGGGACTGAAATTAGATCCTCTGAAAACTCAAACAGGACGACCGCAACTAAAGCTGGCAGAGAAGTGCAGAAATATCACGTCTAAATTAAAATTAACATCACTCAAAAGATTACAGACGAGATAAAATCAATAAGCAGCTGCTTTCATGTAAGATTATTAGTCAATTATCAGTCAGTGCACGACAGCTTCCATCCATCCCAGCTCCAAATGTAAACAGCAGCTATCCATCATAAAAACGTCTTAGAGATAAGAATTCATAATACTTTAGATTAAATTATCAAAATAGTAATGCCTTAGACAGAGCAATAGGTTTGTTTTTAATATATCCTGCCTTACAAACCAGATCTTATGTAAACTCTGCCACTGAATGCCAGTAAAATTATAAAACCATACTTGGAGGACAAATCACTCCAGTTTCTGCCACATTAATACACAGCTGGATAAAGGTCTGAGAGCATTACCACCTTCCTTCGGTGCTCAACATAGTTACAGGAGACTTGAAGAGAGCTAGGATCCTGGAAGCATCTCTAACAGCGTGGGAATAAGCAGCAGCAGGATTATTTGGTCCACAATGAGAGCATCCACTTGCCCCATCAGAAACATGCCGCCAAAACTGCAGGATATTTAAAACTGGTACCGCTCAAAGGCTGGGATGATTGTTGGAGAGCTAGGGGTGTAACAATACACTAATCTCACGATACGGTACGATACACGATATTGAGGTCACGATAACGATACGATACGATATTATAGCAGTATTTTTTTAACAACCTTGAATGAGGAACATAGGACTGGAAAAAATGTATTTTATTTGAAAGACACAAAATACAAAACAATGCTGTACGTTTGCCCTATTGTTACAGTTTGTAATGCTTTATAACTGTTTTAAAGAGAAAGCCAGGCCAACCATTTTCCACAAACTGTACTAAAAGTAAATGTCAGGTTTGCATTATGCATCTATAAGTACAAATATTTTGCCACAAACTGAATAGTTTCTCTCATGTATGATTTGACTTTTTTCTTTTCCAGAAATTTTACAACTAAAATTAAATAAATAAATAAAAGTAAATGAATACATACAATTTTACATAATAAAAAAGATTGATTCATGCTCACCTTATAAGTGTAAGAGGAGATTTATTTTTGTTAAGAAGTTTATTTTGGTACTTCAGGGTTCATTATTTTATAAATATATTCTTTATATTATGATGTAAATCAGGGACTATAATGACACTAGTCAGTTTATCTGTAGTGATTAGTCTGTTTTAGATTGGGCGGAGTGATACGCCACAGTACGGCACTAGGTGCTGTGTTGATGTTCTAAAATCCTACACTGTTGAGGGACATTAAAGTACACTGGAACTCAGCAGAAGTTTCCCCGTGTTTATCCTACTCACGACCCGAAAAAGGTTTAATTTAATAAGGTAAGGCTTAACTCTACACCAGCCTTACATAAGTAAAAGTTCAGAGCTCAAAACCCTGCAAGAGTCCCGTGATCGGGACCAAAACGGTACTAGTTTCTTCTGAGCGGAGTCAGATTTTGGTCCGCGGGTCGAGGCGTGGTCGGATGCGCGTTACTAGTCAACACAATAGATTAATATAAATAACCTAATATCGCGATACAGTTTGTCACCTCCACGACACGTATCCTGACGTCTTTATATCTTGAAATTTCGTGGCACGATATATTGTTACTCCCCTAAAACTGGTATCACTGAAAGGCTGGGATGATTGTTGGAGAGCCCAGATGTTCCAGATGTTGCAGTTGCTTCTCTGTGGTCCTCAGGGAGAGGACGAGGGGTTTGACCTTCAGCAAACATCTTTTCATTTAACACTGGCTTGTGTTTTGAAATGAAAACCTAATGGCCTCTCTTAGACACTTACTTTTTTAAATTTAGGATGAAACATTCTGCCTTTTTTTTTTTTTTAAATGTACCAGAAAAGTATTTACACAAATATTTTTGATTAATGGAAATTCAATTTAAAATAAAATAGAGGAGAAAACTGCTGCATCACATAATTTACATTTCTAAAACAAATACATGTACAGGCCTGAACATGCAAATGAGTCTACAGTTAAAGCGAGAGTTTGCAACCTGCACAAACGGTTGCACCTGGCTGACTGACAGCAAACATGTTCCAAGCAGGAGAGCTGTCAGAGGAAACAAGGGGAGGGATAATGAAACTCCTTCAAGAAGGTGATTTAACACACAGCGTGACAAAAGATGTTGGATGTTCCCAGTCAGCTGCGTCTGAAGACCAGACCGAGTACGGACAACAAGGATTGGTTTTAAGAGGAAAGCATACACGTAGATCAAGGAAGAGAAGAGCATTTCAGGTCAGAAAACTCCAGGTTTGGAAAGTAGAACATGAACAACAAGCGAAATGAAAAACATACACGGAGAATCTGCAGTTAATGTTTGTGACAAAACTGAAAAAAAATCAACCCAAGGACATACAGAAAAGTCAAAATTAAACCATCATTAACAACTACTGGATGAACCAAGATGAACCTTAGTCTGGTGCAGATCCAACAAGATGAGACGGGAGTCTTTAAATCTGGAGTTCATTTAAAATTAGATGTTTTTCTTTAGAGATTAACCAATTCTAGTTTTGCTCCTTTCGGGCGCTGATACCCAGGCTATAAACACTCGTTGTTACATACGATACACAAGCTACTGTATACCTAACTTAGTGGCCAGTGAGTGCTTACTGGCCAATACCCAACACTGATCTGATACCGTTGACATATAGAAAAGACTGAAGGCACCAGTGCAGAAATTACTTTCCAAACTTTGTAAAAAAAAAAAACTTTGTAAAGGTTAGGACACACAAAAAAAATAATAAAATCTTTGGTATACCTAGCAACAGTAACAATGACAAACTGAACTTCTGTATGATTTAGTTTCTTCTTTTTTTCTGTTTTGGCTTCTTTTGCCATTTCTGAGTCAAGTTTCTGAATCGGTTTCAGTCAAGTTCAACATATGTATTTGAAGCAATAGTTCAATTTCAAACTACATTATCTGAGTGTGTACTAAAAATGCACAGAAGTGATATTTATTTTTCAAAATAAAAACCAGTGGCAAGAAAACACACGCTTGTGATCAGTTTTCAAAGGATGATTCAAATGAGGTCTGAGATGAAGACCAGACCACATTTTGTTGGGAAATTGATGCAAAAAAGCTCAGTTATTTCAAGGGTTTGATGCACTTTTCCTTGCCACTGTCACTACACTCACAGCTGACATGAGACTATCAAGCACCACACACACAGAGTTGAAGTGTACACGTCACGATCTAATACCCCATCTGACCACATTTAGACAACAACCAACTCATATCTGAAAACTAATATTGGACCGGTGCATCCTTCATTTTCTCGTTCCATCATTCAGAATTAGGTTTTATGGTGAGATGATCAGTATTTTTTTAAGGATGATGTACAATCACGCCACAGAGTAACAACTATTAAAACCTATCCACAGGAAAGACTGCAAACAATTCGGTTTTTGCTTTGATGGAAGATTTATGGTGAAAATTAACAAGAAACATCCATATAGAAAAGCAAATAGCTGGCACCTGAATAAGAAATGTTGTTTTTTTTTTGTTTTAAATTAGGTTTAAATTTAGATAGGTGTATATATATATATATATATATATATATATATATATATATATATATATATATATATATATATGTAGGTATGTATGGGTGTATGCGTATGTATGGGTTTACATATTATGTGTGGTGTGATTATGTGTGTAAGTACATATATACATAGATATAGAGCAGATACAGTATAGTGTGAATAAGTATATTTATATAAATATTTATATGGGCATGTGTGTACAAGTAGGCATGTATAAGTATGTGTGTGAGTATAATTACAGTATATAATAATAATAATAATAATAATAATAATAATAATAATAATAATAATAATAATAATAATAATAATAATAATACTGTTATTTAGCAGTGTGAGTACAGTGTGTGAATATTTATAAATACAGGTTAAATGATCAGTGATCAGGACTTCCTACTCCTTTTTTGGCACATGTAAATCAAGTTAGCAAGTTTTAAAGGATGAAATTCTTTTTTTGTTTTCTTAAACTTCTCATAAAGTGTTATTTTTTTTACATGTACAAAAATATTTAATTTATTTATTTAATCATAGAGTTCAAAGTGGAGATGCAGTAAATATCTAATAGTGTTTTTTGTCGTCTTTAGTCCATGACCATGTTGCTCGTCAGAAAAAAATAAGAAAAAAGTTGCTTTTTTTCTATTTTTCAAAGTCAGAACACTGGGCACATGTAAATAACATCTTCCAAGAATGGTGTTTTGTTTGTTTGGGTTTTTTTTTTACCAAGATTTTACACTGGATATAAGTATTTATTTCTATTGGTCATATATCCAGTACTCGATCCCTTATGTCATTTCATCCATGAATGTGGTTTTACTGCTATTTCAACATTTAGAGTCATCACCAGAAAAATAACACCAGAAAAATAACTTATTTGACAATTTTCACCTGTTTCAAGTAAATTTTCACTTGAAATAAGTAGAAAAATCTGCCAGTGGGACAAGATTTATCTTCTCATTACAAGCAAAAAAAATCTTGTTCCACTGGCAGATTTTTCTACTTATTTCAAGTGAAAATCTACTTGAAACAGGTGAAAATTGTTGTTTTTTCCAGTGATGAGTCTTGTTTTAAGTGTAATGAGATTTTTTTTTACTAAAATTAGACATTTTAACTAGAAATAAGACAAATATTCTTAAGATTTTGAGTTTTTGCAGTGATCCATGTTACTTATCCTGTGAAGGACAGAGTCATATTAAGTTCAGAAAACTGTTTTTTATTGTAGTGTTTTGATGTATTTGATGTAAGCCCAGTGGATATTTAAAGCTTACAGAAGGCTGCATTTAACTGCTGCTATGTCATTCCTGCAGTATTTCTGCAGGTGTTTTGGTCAGTACTATTATTTGTAATATATTATATTATTTGTAATCAGCACAAATTATCTGTCCCCATATGATAAAATCCACCATCCCCCCTGATTTTCTTTTACAACTCGAGTACTGCATATACCTTGGTAAGACCTTGCAAACCCAACATTTAACCACCAGCCCTGTGTGTTTCCTCCTACCTGTCCCGGGGGTCGATCCAGCTGGTGCACTGGTGTACGTGGTCAATGTAGTAAACTTTGCCATCAAAGTCTATGGCTTCCTCCCAGCCGTCAGGTAGTGGCAACTCCTTCCTCGGCATGTCAGGCGAGTCTCCATGTAAATAAATCCTCTCTACGTAAAATCACAACCAAGGGAAGCCATCGCTTTTCTCTGTCATCATCCAAAAAACCACCTGCTCTCGTTTCCAAAACACCCGGCCACTTTGCATCAGGCCATGGTAATAATAACCCATAATAATAATCACCAAGAGTAAAAATACAGCACAATCCAAGTTGGTTATTTGATAGAAAGTAAGTTCCTGCAGGCTGCACTTGTGCTCCAATTCATCCCAGAAAGTCGCAGCATCCCTGGTAAAAACATAAACTACTGCACACTTTCCCAATCTAGGACGTGCAACTTGTCTTGAAACTTGTTTTGCAACTTTTGCATGTGAAAAAATAAACTTTGAGGCGACTTTGGAGGTAAACTCCGATGATCCTCCTGCAGGGCGCAGGACGGAGCTGCTGATCCGCCTCCGCCGCTTCTTTCTCGGGCTTTAACCTGACAGAGAGCCGCTTCCACTCCCGCCCTCAAAAACACTCCAAATAAAACCGAAAACAATCCTTCTTTGCAGCTCTGGTGGTTTCCCTGCAGGATCTGTCCCAGCGGCTCTAGAAACCCCGGAGAAGTCCCGGGACGGAGCTGCTCTCGCCGCCTCCTCCTCCTCGCCGCCAGGCCACCATGTTGAGCAGCGGGACCCGCTGCTGCCGCCGCCGGGGAAAAACGCTCCTCTGCGGGGGGACGGCTGCTGCGGACCGCTCCGGACCGCTCCGGGGGGAGACAGGGGGAATAAAGCCGGGGGGAAAACCCGCGAGTCCGCTACCAAACTTTATCTGTTATCGTGTTAAAGTCTCCGCACGGGAGGAGAAGCAGCAGCAGCAGCAGCGGCGGCAAAGTCCCGATCACTTCACCAGACAGATGTCAAGCCGCAGCAGCGGCAGCTACCACTGCACTTCCGCTTTCACAATAAAGGTCCCGCTGCACTTCCACTTCCACAATAAAAGTTGTGTTGACAAACTCAGTCTGCAATATATACATTACCAATTCTAACTCTAATAATTATTCCTGGCATTATCATGATATATTGTTTCATAGTGTATTATTATATTAAGTTATGAAGTCTCATGGGATGTTTAACTATAGTATTATTATATTGTTATATATTATAGTATGGTGATATTATATTATAAAAATTATTATGTTATATTAGGATATTATTATATTATGATGCTATATATTATATCGTGCTACACCACTCTATATGATAATTATTTATTTGTTTACTTATCTATTCTCGAATTAATATTCTTAATTTATTTATCTACTTTCATCATCTTATTTACACGCACACACACACGCACACACACACACCTAGATACATATAATTGTAACTGATGTCGTCTTTTGTCGCTGTTTGCACTGTATGTTAATAAATTAAAAAAAGAACCCAGTCCGCAAAATAAAAGTCATGTTTACAAATTCAGTCTGCAAAATAAAAATTGTGTTGAAAAACTCAGTCTGCAATATGCATAATGCATAATAAATAATAAAAGTATTGCAATATGCATAATGCATAATAAAAGTCACGTTGACGAATCCAGTCTGCAAAATAAAAGTCATGTTGACAAACTCAGTCTGCAAAATAAAAGTTCCAGGTAGGCTTGTCCAATGCAGACTATTACACAAGCAAATTTTGTGCCTCTTGAACTGCTACACCGGGCCATAAAGTTAGTTTTAATTAATACACAGAGGTTTTATTCATCAAATATTTTAGAATATTTTCAACAAGATTTGATTAAATTGGCACATGTAATAAGCCAAGTGTTTAGACTTTATTATGATGAATCAGAATCAGCTTTATTGGCCAAGTCTGAACATGCCAGACAGGGAATTTGTCTCTGGTTATTTCGCTCACTGAACCCAGATTTAAATAGTTGCAAACAGAAAATAGACAAATGGCTCTTATTAACATATATATACAATTAAAAAAAGTGAAAGATGCAGCAGTATGAGGTAGACATGGTTATGGAAAGGTGCATTGTTACAGCATATGATTGTGGTTATTATTATTATTGTTATTATTATTTCGGGGTCTGCAGAGATGTTACCTGCCTGTTTCCTGGTCCTGGACCAGTACAGGTCCTGGATATGTGGTAAATTATGGCTTCAGCAAGAACAAATCATTGCTTTATCTTAATTGATTGTTATTTTTACCTCCTGAGTGGCTCTGAGAAGTTGTGGTGTATCCCAAGGCTCAGAGCTGGCTCCTCTTCTGTTTACATGCTCTGTCTTGGTTGACTTATTTCAGACCATAATGTACATTGCCATCTTTGCACAAACCTTAAATTCATTAATAATGAATCCAATCAATTGGTTATCCAAATTACTGCAGACCTTTTTTTTCTCCAATTTTGCCAGTGTATCAGGTAATATAAAACTGTCTCCAGGAATCTTGGTGTAATATTTGATACTCTGAGCTTTTATTTTTCAGCTAGAATGCAATATAACAATGTAGTTTTAATGCAGAGGGCACTCTTGCTGTTTTACATACCCTCGAAAAAATTTGGGAATTAATGTAAAATATTCTAAAACGTTTGCAGTTCATTTTCTGTTGATTAGCAGATATACCCCTAATGTTTTGCCACTTTAAAATACACCTATTATTAAATCCAAAGATATTCGCTTTTATACAATTGCCTTGTGTGCTATAAAGTAGAACATAGAGCAAAAGTGACCTTATGCTTGTGTTACTTCTATAAAGTTGCGATTTTCTACCAGTGTTTTATCAAAATTAAGATTAATTTATAATCATTTCATCGATTATTTTATAAATTAGTATTATTTTGTAAAGCCTGTATGTACTTATTTTGCATTATTCTATAAAAATAAAGGGAGTCCTTCATCACCAATGGTCCACTGGCCTTTAAGTCTAATTTCACACTGCCATCTAGTGGTCAAAACATAGAACTACTGAAAGTATTTTCTTCACGTGAATTTATATTTTGATGATAAATGAGCCCCATAAGTTCTCTGGAAATGCTCTTCAAATATTAGGTGATTTAAATGGTGGACTAATCCTTTAAGTCTCACTAATGCATGTATTTTATAACCTTAATTTATTGAAAATTTCATGATACGTCCTGTTTTCGTTCAAAATCTGCCAGAATATAAGTGGCAGAAATGAACTTTGCATCATATCACATAACCCTGAAGGAAACCCTGAAAGCATTTATGTTTGTTTTTTTGTGCATAGACAACATGCTGAAAAATACTTATAACTTGTGTTTCGTAAAAATTAATATTTAGTGGCCGCTGTCTATCTGTTTTTCTTAATTTGGGATTTTTTTCCTATAAAATAAAACAATACATTTTCACGGATAATCATATGTTAGTGTGTTTATGAAGATAGCATGTAGAGACTGTGTAGTCTTGTAGTTTAGTAGATTGAGGAATAAAACTAACTGTAAAACCTGTATTTTAAAGGC
Organism: Cololabis saira; assembly: GCF_033807715.1. NCBI lineage: Eukaryota > Metazoa > Chordata > Actinopteri > Beloniformes > Belonidae > Cololabis > Cololabis saira. Next base: position 39,793,150 of record NC_084600.1, read on the forward strand.
ATTTGTCTCATCTCATTAAAGGTCAGACTTCAAATTAATCAATTGAATACATTTCTATTTACAGTATATAATGCAAATCGTTGGGGAAAAACATTTACATGAGGACTTTAAAGCAGTTTTAGTACAATTTGAAGCTCTAGGATTTTATGATGAAGGATTTTAAGATTCTATTTTGAATACCAGGCGGAGACTGTTTCCGTACACAGTTTAGTTTTCAGTTTCCTCCTTGTGTAACTCAGTTTTGGTAGATTTCTGCATGCAGCAGCAGGCTGTTTGTGGTGACAATGATTTTTTAATATACTCCTATACATAAGTTATTTATTTTATTGATCATTCTGTCATGCAGTGCCACCTGAGGGGCTCCAAGATCATCTAACAGTGGTTTCCACCTTTGGCCATTACACACTGAGATCAACCAAAGACCCCCTGAATAGTTTCACAGCGCATGTTAGATGTAGAAAGACCAAAGGCTTTTGCGGTTTTGCATTAAAATTTTTACGTTTTCTTTAATTTTACACGAATCCACAACCCACCCACCTTTGCTTGAAGAGAAGAAGCTTTGGTTAAAGCTGTTTATGTCCAATCCTTGCAGCCTTGGTAATTTTACTCACTTGTGTCTAATAAATTAAGGTTAACACGTTTTATTTATTCTTTTTTTCCACAGATTTGCCAATTTCTTTACATTTTTTATTCTTTTTTTTTAACGTTTTTGTCATTACTAGGCGAGACACTTGTGTGTTGGTGATATGTTTGGTAATAGATTGTCTTAAACCAGGGGTTGGCAACCCAAAATGTTGAAAGAGCCGTATTGGGCCAAAAACACAAAAAACAAATATGTCTGGAACTGCAAAATATGAAAAGTCGTGTTTCTATATAAGTTATAACTGGGGGAAGATTTTTTTTTCATTATGCACTTCTAGAAAAAAGTTGAAATGTCGAGAAAAAAGTCGAAATGTCGAGAAAAAAGTCAAAATTTTGAGAAAAAAGTCAAAATGTTAAGAAAATAGTCGAAATGTTGAGGAAATAGTCGAAATTTCGTGAAAAAGTTGAAATGTTGAGAAAAAAGTCGAAATGTCGAGAAAAAAGTCAAAATTTCAAGAAAAAAGTCGAAATGTTGAGATTAAAAAGGAAAGGAAAAAGGAAGAAAAAAAAGGAAAAAAAAGGTCAAACATTTTTGAAAAAGCTCCAGGAGCCACTAGGTCTTAAACCATTTCTCTTTCAGGTTTTAAATAATGAACCTTTATGACGTGTCTTAAACCTGACTGTAGATGGCGCTCTCACTTCAGGCTCCTCTTGGGGATGGAAGCCCAAACAGCAGACACACTTGGGCCTATCCAGACCAACTGTATGTTACCTCGGATTCTGTTAAAGTGACATTAAATGCTTTGTGGACCAGATCCAATAATCCAGCTCTGACATGGGGCCAGTCATGTCCTGAAGACCAAAGACAAACGATTTGGATCATATATTGTGGATATTTGTAGTATATTTAGCCAAATTTACCCTAAATCAGGCCAAAAATCTAAGAGACATTCAGAAGGATCCTTATAACCAGTACTGGAGTTGAGGGGGGATGGCATCCCCCCTGAAATAAAAAGGGTCCAAATCATCCCCCCTGTAAAACTGCCATCCCCCTTTCCATCCCTTATGTCATTTCATCAATGAATGTGGTTTTACTGCTATTTCAACATTTAGAGTCATCACCAGAAAAATAACACCAGAAAAATAACTTATTTGACAAATTTCACCTGTTTCAAGTAAATTTTCACTTGAAATAAGTAGAAAAATCTGCCAGTGGGACAAGATTTATCTTCTCACTACAAGCAAAAAAATCTTGTTCCACATGTAGATTTTTCTACTTATTTTAAGTGAAAATTTACTTGAAACAGGTGAAAATTGTTGTAAGTGTAATGAGATTTTTTTACTAAAATTAGACATTTTCACTAGAAATAAGACAAATATTCTTGTTAAGATTTTGAGTTTTTGCAGTGATCATGTTACTTATCCTGTGAAGGACAGAGTCATATTGATAAGTTCAGAAAAGTGTTTTTTATTGTTGTGTTTTGATGTATTTGATGTAAGCCCAGTGGATATTTAAAGCTTACAGAAGGCTGCATTTAACTGCTGCTATGTCATTCCTGCAGTATTTCTGCAGGTGTTTTGGTCAGTGCTATTATTTGTAATATATTATATTATTTGTAATCAGCACAAATTATCTGTCCCCATATGATAAAATCCACCATCCCCCCCTGATTTTTTTTTTTTACAACTCGAGTACTGCTTATAACAATTAACATTTGAACCCCCCCAAAGCTAGATTATGGTTCTGGCCACCTCAGGCCCATATAACACCACAACTCCAACCAGGGGCCATTTTATGATTTTGGGGTCGTATACCTTGCACACATGACACTCTCCAGTGACATAAGTGAGCCAAAGGTACAAATTAGTGCAGATGAGTACAAAACAAATGCTCTCTATGGAAAACTTCACTCTAATCAAACCAGGGAACTAAGAGATTGTGTTGACCAGAACTGACTGTATATGCAGCTTTATCGCTTGAACATCCACTCATATTAGGACATTTTTTGCTCATGTGTAATATCCAGAGATGGGTAGTAACGAGTTACATTTACTCCGTTACATTTACTTGAGTAAGTTTCGGGAAATGTTGTACTTTTAGGAGTAGTTTTGAATCACTATACTTTTTACTTTTACTTGAGTAGATTTGTGAAGGAGAAACTGTTCCTCTTACTCCGCTACATGAGGCTACGTTGAGCTGTTACTTTTATTTTATCCCTTTTATCCGCGTACGCGTCAATCTCATGACATCACTGAGTGATTCTTTGGGAAAAATGTTTGTTTTTGCATGTTTTGTCACATTTACACAGACTCAAACACACACAGAGTTTTTATGAGTTCATGGGCTTGTTCTAGTTCTGCCTGGTTAAAAAAGAAAAGTACAAAGGCTTGAAATTTTATGCTACTTGTGCTTAATTTTTTTTTTATTCTGTTATTATTTTATTATGTATTAAAGTACTTGAATTTACTTTAAGATTATTTTAATTTAAGCTATTTTTTATTTTTTATGAATTTTAATTTATTTTATTATTTTATTGATTTAATTTGCCTGAAGATGATTATTTTGTACTTTTGTCTGTTTGAATGGTTGTGTTAAAAAAATAAAATCAGACGTTACTCAACAGTTACTCAGTACTTGAGTAGTTTTTTCACCAAGTACTTTTTTACTCTTACTCAAGTAATTATTTGGATGACTACTTTTTACTTCTACTTGAGTCATATTATTCTGAAGTAACAGTACTTTTACTTGAGTACAATTTTTGGCCACTCTACCCAGCTCTGGTAATATCTGCAGCTTTTGATGCCCTCAAGTCTTTTCAAATCTAGTAAGTGCTTCACCTGACCCCAAATTTGATAGATTGGAACAGTTTGCCCTTGAAAAGGATGACAATTCAAAACATGAATCAGATTAGACGCTTTTACAAGCCACCCTGACATATTAGTTTAACACAGCACTCCCGGGTCAGCTTATTTTTGAATAAACGCACTTCTGCAGTCATCTCTCAAGCATTTTGCTCCTCTGATTGCACCTTATGGAAGCCTGAAGTGTGGTCAGACAGTGTTGCCATGGTCTGTACAGAACATCATTAGACTGGTGTGTCAGGCCTGCAGCTCCTCCAGCTTTCTAAATGCAGGTTAAATCAATCTCTGTCAAGGACATGCCAAGAGTTGCAGGATGAAAACTGATTTTTTCTGTTAATGTGTCTGGTGAAGTCCCTTTTAGTGCAGGTTTTTGTTCATTGACGGTAAAAGACAAACAGCTGATAGCATTCAGCATCATAAAAGACAGAATATTTTAATAGCCAGACTGCTAGAGGAATCAAGTAAAAGATTAAAAAAGGTTAGAAACCTTGGAGTTTTTATTGATTCAGACCAAAGTTTCAGCAGCCACATCACGGCTGTAACAAAATCAGCTTTTATGATCTCGAAAAAATATCAAAAGTCAAAAAGAGTCAATGAATGATATTTTTAAGACCTATTTGGTTTCTCAGAATTTTGCAGTTGGTTGCCACTTCAGCTCTGAAGCCCACACAAAAGTATTTTCTTTATAATATGTCCCCTTTGGTGCTTACAGATCAATCAATAATATTGAAACACAATACACGTCTCATTTCCTTGTAGAATATAAACCCACACATCCCACACATCGTGGCCTCAAATTAGTATTTTGTGGTCGATTTGTTTTATTCCCAGAATTCTCAAAATAATGATTTGAGGCCATAATTCGTGTATTTGTTTCAAATGTCACGTCGGGGGCTGTGATTAGGCCAAGTAGGGATTGAGATCATTAGTGGTCAGTGAATTAGCGGAATCTCAAGTAAGAGGATGAAAATGCAACTAGCTACTATGTTGCACACGGTGTGAAAAAAGTATTTCTTCAGCTGATCAAAGTTTCTTTTGTCTTCATTTTTTCCCACTTTTACCATCTATTATTTCTGTTTGAAACATTCCTTTGCCTTTGTAAAACACTCTGAACTGCCTCTGCATTTGAAATGTCCAGTTTCATGAAAGATAGGACACAAAAAGTAGATTTTAAAAGTTAACATAAAAGTATAGAGTGAATGAAAGGAGTTCAGTTTGATCGTTCTGTTGGATTTTCAGGGAGAGTTGTGGCACTTTTCTACCACAAAACCATGTTACGTAACTAAATATTATCCTCAAAATCCAGCTTAATTCAACTTCATAAATATCTTGCATTTTTCCCAGATTACTCTTATTTCACAACAGTTAAAGTGAAAGCTGAGGTACATATGTGGACTGGAGTGCCACTTTCTTCCAAAAGAGAAGAATGATTGTTCCATTAATGATCATTTCAAATGAGTTTTAAGGAGGCTACACCAACCATGTAATGTTGTTGAGGCCTGGAGGAAACAGACGCTGCAGTTCCTCCCCCGGCCGCTTGGGGCTGGCTCCAAAAGTGAGTCGATATACATTAAAACTCCCATATTAAAATGTAAAACTGGGAGATGTCAGACAATAGTCTCAGGTAATAGTCTGACCAGTGATTTTTACACTATGACCAGAATATTATGTAGCTTAAGTAGCTATTTTTGTTTTTATTATGCTTATTTTTCAGTCAAAATGTCATAGCACTTTGTATTTCATGTACCTGAATGAAAGGTGCTATACAAATACAATTTGATTGAATTTGATAGCTTGTTAGAGTAGCTTTGATTTAGCTTCAATTGTCCGCTTCTATTTAAACTAGAAAAATGTGACAATTTTCACCTGTTTCAGGTAAATTTTCACTTAAAATAAGTAGAAAAATCTGCCAGTGGGACAAGATTTATCTTCTTATTACAAGCAAAAAAAACTTGTTCCACTGGCAGATTTTTCTACTTATTTTAAGTGAAAATCTACTTGAAACAGGTGAAAATTGTTGTTTTTTCCAGTGATGAGTCTTGTTTTAAGTGTAATGAGATTTTCTTTACTAAAATTAGACATTTTAACTAGAAATAAGACAAAAATTCTTGTTAAGATTTTGAGTTTTTGCAGTGATCCATTTTACTTATCCTGTGAAGGACAGAGTCATATTGATAAGTTCAGAAAAGTGTTTTTTATTGTAGTGTTTTGATGTATTTGATGTAAGCCCAGTGGATATTTAAAGCTTACAGAAGGCTGCATTTAACTGCTGCTATGTCATTCCTGCAGTATTTCTGCAGGTGTTTTGGTCAGTGCTATTATTTGTAATATATTATATTATTTGTAATCAGCACAAATTATCTGTCCCCATATGATAAAATCCACCATCCCCCCCTGATTTTTTTTTTGTTTTACAACTCGACTACTGATGGTGCTATATAAATAAACTTACCTTGCCTTGTTCCTTTTTTTCCTTATTCATCCAGTTTACCTGTTGTTTACGGCATCGCTGTTCAGGTGCTTTCAAAGAGAGGCTCCGTTTTCCGAGCTGCACATAAACGCCACACCCCCGTCTACAAAACCAGCCGACGGCCGGAGCTCGGGCACTCGCAGCGCGCTCCCGCAGAGCCGGCTCTCTGCGGCTGGTCCATGGTTCTCCTCCATGGTTCTGCTCCGGCACATCTCCGTCGCTCTGACCGCCGCCGTGGCCGCCCTGGGCTCCGCGCTCTTCATCGCCCTCAGCTACCTGTACCGGCGGAGGGTCTGGTCCCCGCACTCGGAGTACTGCACCATCAAAGAGGTGGGACGAGGCTCAGCTGGCCAAACTTGGAGTCTGGTCAGGAGTGTTTATTATAGGACTTGAAGCCTGATTTATGAATCATAAATCAGCCTTGAGTGAAGGAAACTGCAGGAATGTGATTTTTGATGTGCTGGATTAGAGGAAGTCACTGTGCAGGACTGTCTCAGAAAATTAGAATATTGTGATTTTCTGTAAAAAAATTTTACAGAAACAAAAATGTCATACATTCTGGATTCATTACAAATCAACTGAAATATTGCAAGCCTTTTATTATTTTAATATTGCTGATCATGGTTTACAGCTTAAGAAAACTCAAATATCCTATCTCAAAAAATTGTAATATTCTAGGAATCTTAATCTTAAACTGTTATCCATAATCAGCAATATTAAAATAATAAAAGGCTTGCAATATTTCTTAATCTTCCATCTCCCTCTACTTTCCAGGGTACTGAGATTGAGCTAGTTAGTTGAGCTTTTTGACTGAAAAAATTAAGCTGAAATTGGGCTATTTCTTTAGAATTAAGTCTTGCCTTTCTTTTGAAGCCAAAAAGAGACTTGTCTCTGCTACTTGTATGTCTGCGCATGATGATGGGGATGTGATTCACAGGACTGTCTCAGAAAATTAGAATATTGTGATTTTCTGTAATGCAATTACAAAAACAAAAATGTCATACATTCTGGATTCATTACAAATCAACTGAAATATTGCAAGCCTTTTATTATTTTAATATTGCTGATCATGGCTTACAGTTTAAGAAAAAACTCAAATATCCTATCTCAAAAAATTAGAATATTCTGGGAATCTTAATCTTAAACTGTAAGCAGTTAAACATTTTTGTTTTTTTTATTTGCATTACAGAAAATAAAGAACTTTATCACAATATTCTAATTTTCTGAGACAGTCCTGTAGAGGTGTGGGGGAGATTTGAGGATTGTCCTAGAAAAAAAGTGAGAAAATGGTGATAAAGAAGGGTTGGATGTAAATGTGTGTGAGGAAAAGAGCATTAATTGAGTTGATGACAAAAATTATGATGTTTCAAGTAAAGATGAACCATAATGAAGAAATTGGATAAGATGAAGATGTGTAAAAAACATTGATAGACGGATGAAGAGTTGTGTCCACTTAAAAAACAAACCAAAAATCCCTGGTAACAGTTAATTTAAAGTTCAATTCAATTTTTTTAATATAGCGTCTAATACAACAAAAGTTGTCTCTAGGCTCTTTCCAGAGACCCAGAACATAAACCCCTGAGCAATTATTACATAAACAATGGCAGGTAAAAACTCCCCTACCATGATAAACTCCAACACCATAACACAAACCCGTACCTCCCTAGTCTTGAGTCAGTTCGCTTTATTTGTATTGCGCCAATCTACACTGAATGTCTCACGGGCCCTTTACAGGGAACAATATGCTTATTTCAGCTCCTTTGAATAGTTTCATTAAACTACAAAACTGCTGACAAGTGTTTCCTGTGGAAAGCAAAGCAACACAACAAAGGTGGTGGAGATCTCACTGACTACGTTTACATGCAGGCCTTAATGCTCAATTCCGATTTTTTCCCATATCCGATTTTTTTATTGTGGCTGTTCACATTATCTTTTAAAATGTGTCCTATATCAGACTCGAGTGTGAACGCATCGCAGCCCTGAACTGACCCGCATGCGCAGAGGAACAATAGCAAAGACGTCACACGCAGCACGCCGTCATACGGCGTTAAACATGGAGGCAACAGAAGTGAGCGTACATGGGTATAATTTGAAGTTGTTGTGTGGTGGAAGCCGACGAAACTGTCAGCAAGTGTTAATGAAGAGGAGAAAGAAAGCTGCATTTTCATTTCCGAGTGACTCCCGCCCCCGCCAGCGCAGTATTATGACAACGGTCGCTCTCAAGTGACGTCAAAGTCGCATTAATTCCGACCTGGCTGTTCACACTGAGGTCACATTGCAAAACATCAGACCTGTATCCGATTTAGAACCACATATGGAAGCGACCTGAATCTGATTTGAAAGGATCAGATTCCATGTGACTTGTGCTGTTTACACTGTCATAAACAAATCAGATCTGAGTCACATATGAGCAAAAAATCGGATTTGGGTCACTTGGGAACTGCAGTGTGAAAGTAGTCACTGCCTCACTATCACACACGCCGTTCAGGGGTGTGAGCTCAACCTCTGACTTGGAACGGCAGGAGTGAGTCATTTGACACGAGCCCTTTGGTAATGATTAGATGTCAATACATTACGTCCCGTTATCACCGTAGAGCATGAAGTTCTGCGTTTAACTTATCAGCACTTTACAAAAAGAATGATCTATTCCATGTTAGGTCATGTGATTAGATCCTCCAGCAGCCCCATATTACTTATAGAAAGTACTACGTAGATCCTGATGATTTGAAAGCTTGTAGAAGAACTTTGAGCTGCAAAACCTTCAGTTCATTGAAGTTTGTTGACATTACTCTCTTAAGGTCCCACCGCTGCGTTGGTTTAGTCTTTCCTGCTTCTGATTTTCAGTTACGCAGTGGAATCCAACATTTTCCAGGGCGATGAATCCGTTTTTCCTCATCACTGCTCTGGTTTATAGCCTTCGTGAAATTTCTTTCATATCTGAGAAGGAAGCTCCAGATCTTGCCGCTGTGATTCGTCCGTCCTTTTTTCCTTACACCTAATAAAAGCATGGGTTTTCACGCAATGGCTGCTGAAATGCCTAGTAAGATTGCACGTGTTATTTTTAGCAACATCTGTTCCACCTCTGGAAGCTGCAGCCTTGCATAATGAGCCTGCCACAGTTTTCCTGCTGGGATCTAAAATGATGCCACGCGGCCACCTTACCGCTGATGCTCAATAGATGTCCAGTCCAACAACTTACATGTTTCTTACTGGATGTCTACGCTTCTCCACCTGCAGACTCAAAACAGGAAGTTGCACGGCTGTGTTTTGTGACTTCCTGTGCTGGGGCCTCATTTATAAAAGAGTGTGTAGGATTCATACTAAAAGTGCACGTAACCCAAAAGCCGAAAATGGCATGCGCAAAAAAAATTCTGGATCTATAAAACCGTGTGCACGCACACTTGCACGCAATGTTCGCTTTATAAATCACAGTCCAGCTGGAAGGTTGCGCAGGTGAATTCGCCTCATATCCAGCCCTCTACACGCCCGCTTTCTACCATAAATGGGCAATGCAAAGTAGTTCATGACTGTATTTGCATATGAATGAGCTGCTGAGCATGCGCAGCGGCTGCCTGCAGTCTGTTTCTGCTGTGTCAGGATGAATGAGATGTGTCGAGCCACCGTGCCACTAAATTTCACGAGACTGAGATCGAGATGTTGTGGATGAGGTTGAGGCCAGGAAAACCACATTATTTGGTGGTCACAGTAAAAGTAGAAAAAGTATATAAATAGTATAAAATAAAGCGAGTGAGTGGCAGCACGACAGATGGTGCAGAAAAAAAAAAACAAGTGGTGTGATTTGAAGGTGGAGGCCAAGAGGTACGGAGCCCCTAAAGGGACACAGATTTTTTTTTTATATATATAATGAGTTTTACGTGCGCCTTTAACCTTTAAGGCTGAGTGATTTATGGTTCCGCGTCACACCAACGCAAAGCCTACGGCGTAGGTGCGCGTTGCCGCGTACCCTACGGCGTAGGCTCTGCGTCGTTTTAACGCAGAACCATAATTTAGGCTTACGCGGGCGCGTAAAGGTTTCACGCGCGCGTAAGACTCATATTTTTATATATATATATATATATATATATATATATATATATATATATATATATATATATATATATAAAGAAAATCTGAGTCCCTTTAGGGGCTCCGTAGAGTGGCCCGGCACTCATTTGAGGACAGAACAAATGGAAGTTCCCGGCCCGGCGCAACCTGCACTGACGCTGTGCTTCAAACACAGAGGGACAAGATCAGCGCTATTTTATTATAAATCTGATATGTGATGACATTAAAAGTATGACATGAATCCGGCTCCATTTCACCACCTCACCGCCTGCGTCGCCAGTTCCCCATATCTTAAGTATGTTCCTACGGGAGGGTCAGGGTTGGCGTAGGGATACGCAGATTTTTCGGTTAGTTTTTTCTTTTTAAATCCCAACCTTTGCGTAGAAGGTGGCTTGCGCATCTTTCAGGCCCTGTTTTGTGCGCGAGCGAGCTTTATAAATGAGGCCCCTGGTCTTTAGAGGAGAGAAGAAGAATCAGGATTCCGTTCATAAAGATCACATCAGACAGTGAGCAGATGTAAATACTCTCAAATAACTTTACTTCAGTGGTATTTGAGAGTATTTCCAATACTGGAACGGTTCTCATATACAGAGGAGTTGATGGTTGAGTCAGTGCTGTGGCAGCAGAACAGCCCAAACAATCAGCCCTCAACTACCGCGTTTAACGCGTGGTAAGACGTCTTTGTGCCGATATGCTTTGTTTCCTTCACACATGACATGCTGCGATGCATGGAACATCTCTATTTCGGTGCCGTCTGTGTCGAGCATGGATCCAGACGTCTTGGGGTCTGTTGAAATTGCGCTCAACTTGCGGTCCTTTTCATTAAAGCGGAGAAAACAAGCAGAAATGAGTTAAATAGGTGACCAGCCTGTCTTCACAGGGTCTTCAGTGTGTCTGCAGCTCGGATCTCTTAATGAAATCTGTTTACGAGTCTCAGATCTGATTTGCGGTAACGCGAGGGGCGTGCCTATCCAGCTCGGCTGGTCTTCGGAGAGCGGCGCTGTCTGCCGGCGGCTCTCTGCAGGTGTAATTGGTTTTTGTCGCAGGAGCCACAATTGCAATCACGTCTGGCGACCTGAGGGAGGTTAGAGCAGACGGGGGGGGGGCTCATGCTCATTTACACAGCAACACTATCACAGCACCAGATCCAGCTGCTGGATGAGCTGCTGAAACAGAGACTACACTTTCAGGATTCTCCCTTTTTATTTACACTTCATAGTCAATCGTCATTTACTGGTATTAAGCAGAGATTAAGGGCCAATCCCAATACACCTCCTACTTTCTTCCACTAGCCCTCCCTCACCAGCACTACCCCTAAAAATTAAGCCACAGATTTTAGGGCCCTTGTAATCTTCCCAGGGCCCTGTCCCAATACTCCCACTACCCTTACTTTTCAGCACTACCCCTAAATTTTGCTTGCTACGTCACTGCGTGGTTTACGTTAGGGCACGTAAGCGACTGCGTAGTTACGTTTGCACATACGTCACACCATATCAGGAAGCCCAGAGATAAAAGCTGTTTTAATTTCAGCTGTAGCGCTGTTAATATGCCACTTTATTAAGTTTTAATATTTTTTCAGGTGTAAAAGTAACCGTTAAGATCCCCAACCTGGACTCAGTTTATCCAAATAACGCCTGTTAAGAAATTTGATCTGATGTTTTCGGGATGAGAACAGCCTGCCGGCTCGGGAGCTGATTTATGGTTCCGCGTTATATCGACGAAGAGCCTACGGCGTAGGGTACGGCGTACGGTGCGCGTCGCCGCGTAACCTACGCCGTAGGCTCTGCGTTGGTGTAACGCGGAACCATAAATCAGCCTTTATTCTGGCGAGGTTTGAAAAAGACTTTGCAACAACGGGCAAACGAGTGATTATGTACATTCACTGAGTGAATATTATGAAAGTAAAATATATATTTCTCGCTAGAAATGTAATCAAAACGCATTTTTATGCAGAAACTAACTAAAAATATTGATTTTATTCACTAAAAAATAAGAAATGTCCGCCATGTTTTTTTTTTATTCAGTCTGCAAATGATTACGTAAAGCATTCTAGGAAATTTTTCTGGCCCTCGGTCAGCTGGTGTGCATCTGAACACCCTCGCTCTGAAGGGCTAGATTCATACACACTAGCCCTCGTTTTCCCCACTACCCCTAGATGCAAAGAGGAATTGGGACACCACTACCCTCACGGGAACGCGCAAAATTTAGGGGTAGTGCTGAAAAGTAGGGGTAGTGGGGGGATTGGGACTGGCCCTTAGTCTTCAGGAAACCAACGTGTCTAAGAAGCACTGCTTATACTTTTTAAACTATTGGTTTTAACTGTTGATGCAAGACAGGTCATGTGACCGGCGTCCTGGAGCAGATTCATCCGACCTGGCTGAGGTTATTTCCCCCCAGAACCTAACATGGTCTTCTGCTCATCCACCTCATGATTGTTTGGGGATTCTTTTGGGGTTTTCTCCCTGCAGAGCTACTGCTCACTGCAAGTTTCTAGATTTATGATTATTCAGACAAAGCTCAAATCACGTATGATAAAAGTCGAAGAGATCACCAGGTTTAGTCTATGCTTAAATCGTTTTTTTTTGCATGTGCAGATAGACTCTTTGACTGAACAGCTATAAGCCACATTCACATTCATTCTTGTTTCCTGAATCTGATTCAAACTGCATATGGAAGTGGTTTTCAATGCATTTCAAATCTGATTTTCCCAGCTGGATCTCAGTTTGAACTGTTCAGTTGCTAAAATATGATCTCAAATAGCCTTTTCCGTCATTTGCAACTTGACACAAACAGCAGCTACTGCAATGCCTTAAATCACCTGCTCCTCGACATATAGAGCACTGCGCCGTGGTCACTGTGTAGGGCAGTTTTTCTTTTAGGGGCTATAAAGTTAACATTGTTGTATGTTTGTACTGTTCATGGTGTCACTCGTGTTGCAAAGTTTGTCATCAGCTTTTCTCGTAACCATGTTTGCACTATTGAGTGAGTAAAGAGTGATTCTGGAGACATGTTTACCAGAGTGATGAACCCTTCAGACCATGAAAAGGCAATGCAAGTTTATTTGTATAGCAAACTTTATGTACAAGACAATTCAAAGGGCTTTGCACAAACACTTGCATTAAAAAGTTCCAGTTTAAAAGCCGAATAAATATCTAAAGAGGGACAGGAGTAAGTTAAGAAAGAATAAAACAAATACAAGTTGCAGTGTATTGTGGGAGATCTCTGAAATGCAGCAGTAAATAAAAAGGACTTCAACCTCGATTTAAGGAGTTTCTGCAACGCTGACGCATCCTGGGAGTTTATTCCACAGCATAAAAGCTGAACGCTGCATCACCATGTTTGGTTCTAACTGGCCTTGATGACGTGAGGTTTCTGGTTGGTTCATAATGGCAGAGGTGTCAAGTAATGAAGTACAAATACTTTGTTACCTTATAGAAATTTTGGTTATCTATACTTCACTGGAGTAATTATTTTTCAGACGACTTTTTACTTTTACTCCTTACATTTTCACCCAATTATCTGTACTTTTTACTCCTTACATTTTAAAAACAGCCTCATTACTCTATTTAATTTCTGCCTTTAAAAAAAAAAGTTAAATTGCTCCATCCGGATAGAGTGAATTTGGTTGTGGTTGTTTCAGATGTTCTTGTCCAGTTTTGTTCTTACATCCGTTCCCTCAGATTCCTGCAACTAAACTTGGATGTACATTCCAATAAAGGTTAGGATAAATGATAACATGCCTCTGAAGTTTGACTTTTTGCACCATTACAATACTTATAGGCAACTAGTCATCATATCTGCTGCTCTCTGAAACACATGTTAATGCTCAATAGTACACATATATGGTTCTTTAATATATTTGCATTATACTAAGATGCTTTCATTTTCAATGGCTTTTGTCCTTAATGGCTTTTTTCCCCTTACATTACTTTTACTTTTATACTTTTAAGTAGTTTTGAAACCAGTACTTTTTTACTTTTACTTGAGTAAAAAACTTGAGTTGATACTTCAACTTCTACAGGAGTATTTTTAAACTCTAGTATCTATACTTCTACCTGAGTAATGAATGTGAATACTGAAGACACCTCTGCATAATGGAGATCAGAGATGTATTTTGGCCCGAGACCATTCAGAGATTTATTAACCAACAGCAGAGTAAAGAAGCCAGAGTAAAGATCTAAGAACTAAGAGATCTAAGAACTGGAGTTATATGGTCCACTCTGTTGGTCTTAGTGAGGACTCCGGCAGCAGCGTTACAGTAGTCCAGTCTACTGAAGGTTTTTTTTAAGTCCTGCTCAGACATCAGTCCTTTAATCGTCAATCTGTTCTTTAGGTGATAACAGGCTGTCTCCACTACTGTCTGGACATGCAGTATGTTGTCCAGACAGTATGTAGCTGTTAAAATTCAGCTGGAGTCCAAAACCAAGAGTCATATTTTATCCGAGTGGAATCTGTGACTGCGTTTCCATGCATCAATAACCCTTTTAAAACCCGAATATTGGCAATAACCCGAATTTGCACGGCCATGTAAACACCAATAACCCCTTTGAATAACCCGAATTTGCTCATATTCGGGTTTTTAAAAACCCCAATATGACCCCTGGGATACTCCTTTTAAAACCCGAATATTGGGTCATGTAAACGCCAAACGGAATATCCCCATCAAACGGAACATGAATTTGTTTTCTGCACATGTTCTGTTCACAAGGAATCCTGGTCTTTTGAGTCCAGGAAGTTCTTATAAACACGTAGAAACACAAGACCAGGAGGAGACTAATCACTTCATAAATGTAATGAAGGATATGAACATTTCTGCATTTGTAGACGGTAGAAAGTACCGGGATAGTGAGATTTACAAGAAGGTGAGAGAAAAGTTGCGCGAAGCAGCATTTGTTTTGAATTTGGATACAGGAAGGAGAAGCGGAAATGACGGGAATTGAGTCATGACGTTCTCCGTGCGTCGCTGGTTTGATCCAGATATCCCGAATGATTAATCACCATGTAAACGGAATATTCCCAATGTTTCAGTAACCGGAATATTAGCAATAACCCGAATTTTGACTGCATGTAAACATAGTCTGTGTTGTAGTCTATGGCGTTAACAGGTAGATGCCAAAAATAGTTCCTGGCGCAGAGTTGCAGATCTTTGGTGTTTGCAGATGACTAAAGTTGTGAGCATCATGCTCAATCAAGTCCTCGTCCAGATTTGATCAAAATAGCTAAAAAATTGATGTCTTACTCCCTTTTCTGAAGGAATACTCTTGTACTCTCCATTTGGAACTCTTGGTAGCCGTAAAAAATACAGCTACTCTTGAAAGCTTCAGCTTTCTGTCATAAATTTGGGCTCTAATGAAAGGCAAGATTTCAAGACCATGTTAATGATATCGATATCTTTGTTTTCAGAATTTTGATTGGCTGTTTGATGTCTCAGTCATTGATGAGCTCATTTACAAATGTTATTGCCAGAAATGATTACATGTAAAGTGCACTTACAGGACTGTCTCAGAAAATTAGAATATTGTGATAAAGTTCTTTATTTTCTGTAATGCAATTTAAAAAAAAAAAAAAAAAAAAAAAAAAAAAAAAAATGTCATACATTCTGGATTCATTACAAATCAACTGAAATATTGCAAGCCTTTTATTATTTTAATATAGCTGATTATGGTTTACAGTTTAAGATTAAGATTCCCAGATTCTAATTTTTTGAGATAGGATATTTGAGTTTTCTTAAACTGTAAACCATAATCAGCAATATTAAAATAATAAAAGGCTTGCAATATTTCAGTTGATTTGTAATGAATCCAGAATGTATGACATTTTTGTTTTTGTAATTGCATTACAGAAAATCACAATATTCTGATTTTCTGAGACAGTCCTGTAGAGACAAAATAATGACAGATTGAGCTTTAATTTGAAATGATGCAACAGCAGTCTCGGGGAATGTACTCAAGGAATTTGGAGGCTTAAAACATTTTTTTTTTACTTTTTTCGTTCAATGAACAGGATCATTAGGACCTTTCAAAAAGGTCAAGTAGCTCCAATTTTGTAACCTTTAATTGTCCTCTGGTGACTTATTCAAGTGCTTTTCAGATTGTACCGCATGTGCTCCCCACTTACAGTACAACCTGTGAATACTGCAGAGCCGTGCAAAAGACAACTCACTCCCTGCAAACAGCCCATGTTTACGCGGGTGTTTTTAACTTCAGATAAAGTTAGGGATCATCTCGTTTCACCCTCTGATAGATGCTTAATTACAGGTTTTACACTTTACAGCCTCTGCTGCTCTTTGTACAAGTCCATCTCAGAGCTGAAGCAGTAAATCCCAAATATATTCAAAACAAACCAAGCAAATAAGAAGTTGGAATAAGATAAATAAATGAAAGTAAATCCCAGGGGAAGTCCTTGACATCACACTGCACTGCTTCTATGTTGATAAACAGTTGGTGCTGCAAAGAGCGTCTGCAGAGCCGGAGCACGCTGTAGTTTGAAGAAAACTTCACTTTCATAATTGGAGTTGGGGAAAAAACCTGAATAATAAAGAGACTGAACCATAAATATGGATGCTCATTTAAGCTTTGATCAAACAACAAGACCAAAGACTGTATAAATAGACCTGGGCGACCTGTCTGTGACATCTGTGAAGCCTTTTTTTCAGGTGTTTGGGCCGTTTTCTGTTTGTAGGAGCTGATTCTGTTATCCCCAAATCCAAAAATGGGCAAATGATTGGAATAAGAAAGTCTGGAAGCTCAGTTATGTTAGCTATTTTAGCCTGATTTAGCTCATGGTAAGGTATGATGCTAATATCAATTTTGATCAAATCTGTCAATCCATCCTCACTTCTGGTGCTGCTAACCAAAATCACATTTCAAATGAGCACCACTGGTACGGAAGAGTATTAGGGCCAGGCAGGAGAAAAATAAAAAATAATATTTTAGAGGAGGAAGATTTTTTCTCATTATGCACTTCGAGAAAAAAGTCAAAATGTCGAGAAAAAAGTCAAAATTTCGTGAATAAAGTCGAAATGTTGAGAAAAAGTCGAAATGTTGAGAAAAAAAGTCGAAATGTTGAGAAAAAAAGTCGAAATGTTGAGAAAAAAGTCAAAATGTTGAGGAAAAAAGTCAAAATGTCGAGAAAAAAGTCAAAATGTCGAGAAAAAAGTCGAAATGTCGAGGAAAAATTTGAAATGTCGAAAAAAAAGTCGAAATTTTGACTTTATTCACAAATTTTCTACTTTTTTCTCGAAATTGTATTTGAACAATCTCGACATTTCGTTTTTTTCTCGAAGTGCACAATAAAAAAAATCTTTCTCTTGCCTGGCCCTAATACTCTTCCGTACCACTGGAGCCAAAACAAGGACAGGCAGAGTTTGGATTGAGCCCCACCAGGACCCTCAAATACCCCTTTTCCTCCAAACCGGTTCCAGAGCTGGTTCTGGGCCGGTGCTGGTGCTGGTTCACAACTCGTTCAATTTGCGAACCAGCTGAGAACTGGTTTGTTTTTTCATAGCTCGGGTGCTAACGGGGGCCACGTCATTACGTCACTGCAAACGTCAGTAACACTGCTGCTCAAGTCCTCACTATCAACACTGGCCAAGAACCAGCCCTGGAACCGGTTTGGTGGAAAAGGGGTAAAAGGTTCCCTCCTCGTCCAACTGACTGAGGCCTTGTGGTCTCCTTGCTGAACTATGACACTAACTTTTAGAATTAAAGCTGCAAGCAGCGATGAACGGGCCCTCGCACCCTTGTGCACGTTCATGCTGCAGTGGAAGCTTGTATGACTTGATGTAGATTCTTCAGACCTGGACATTTAGCGGATGAAACCACCCACGACTCTCTATATCAAACCATTCAAAAGTTATGGCAATATCTGATAGATATTGACCAATCAGAAGAATGGGCGGGGCTAATTTGCACCAATTATGTTCAAGGACTGAAAACCGAGTCCGATGACACCACCCACGACTCTGTATGTCAAATCATTCAAAAGTTATGGCAGAAAATAGGAACTATCAAATATGGACCAATCAGATGAAGGGGGTGCGCTTTTTGGCGTCTATCGTCGCCACAGTAATGTTTTGACTGAGAAAAGTAATGCCCATCGTCGCAGGATTGAGGGGCACATTTTGATGTTTAACACACCTGGGTGCACGTTACGGTTCGGGCCGCATTAACGGCCGACGAAATGGCATAAATTGCGCCAAAATTACACGATTAATTCAAAATGGCCGACTTCCTGTTTGGTTTCGGCCATGGCGCCAAGAGACTTTTCTTTAAGTTGCGACATGATACAGGTGTGTACCGATTTTCGTGCATGTACGTCAAACCGTATTGTGGGGCTTGAGGCACAAAGTTTTCTAGGGGGCGCTGTTGAGTCATTACGCCACGCCCATTAATGCAAACCATTAAATATCACATTTATTGCCAGGCCTGGCTTGCGTGCAAAATTTGGTGACTTTTGAGCACGTTTAGGGGGAAAAATGGCCCTCGTTTCGTCGAGAACATCTACAGATACAATAGGGACTTCGCACTGTCAGTGCTCGGGCCCTAATTAAAACTGGAATTGGAATTACATCTTTATTAGTCATTGTTATATAACAACGAAATTAAAAGTGCCATCACTCAGTGCTAAAAAACGAACAGATAAATACTATAGTATTTACTATAGTACATACTCTGCCCCTTATACGTGGAACAAACTTCAAAAGGATCTAAAAATAACAGAACTTATTCCACTGAGTGATTTTAAGTCCAGAATGAGTGCACTTGAGACAGCATCTCTGATTTGTAACTGTTTTAAATGATTTTAAATCCATTTTTTGTTTCATTTGATTTCATTTGATTTTAATATTTCATATTGCACCTCTGTAAATTTTATTATTTGAAATCTTGTGCTGCCTCTTGGCCAGGACACCCTTGCAAAAGAGATTTTTAATCTCAATGGGTTTCTTTTCCTGGTTAAATAAAGGTTAAATAAAAAAAATTGTATATAAAACATTTACACACAACATAAAATTGAAAAAAAAAACTGATTTAAACCAATAAATAATTGAAAATAACCTACACATGCATATAATCCCTCATATCAGTTACAGTTTGTTATGGAGTAGATAAAAAGGTAAAAGAGGATAAAAAATGATAAAAGGATAAAAACTGTCTCTAAAACAGGTTGTTCTTGTTTTAACTAACGTTATCTTAATTAATTCTGATCAAATCTGTCCATAAATCCACGTACATGACATGTGAAACAGCTAGTGTCAGATTTAAAACGGGGACCTGAGAAGCTGAGAGCTGCAGGAGCTGGACCCTCAACAAACCCACACTCACGCCTGCAGCCCTGCAGCCCCAGAGGGTTCGTTACAGCTGTTTCCCAGAGAATATCCAGGCAAAGTTAGTCAATCCAGGCCAACCTGGAGGGGATCTCGTCTAGAAGAACTGGGACGCAGCCGCCACAAAAAAAACGCCTGCAATTGCAAAGCTGCTGTTATTAAACCCTCATCTGGTTTGTGGCCTGTTAGTACAAGTTACCACACAACAAAACATATCTGTACAATGAGAATGCCTAATGATTATAAACATACTGTGTGTGTATAATTAGCAATTGTACGGAAGAGTATTAGGGCCAGGCAGGAGAAAAATAAAAATAATATTTTAGAGGAGGAAGATTTTTTTTTCATTATGCACGTCGAGAAAAAAGTTGAAATGTCGAGAGAAAAGTTGAAATGTCGAGATTAATGTTGAAGTACAATTTCAAGAAAAAAGTCAAAATGTTGAGAAAAAAGTCAAAATGTTGAGATAAAAGTCGAAATGTTGAAAAAAAAAGTCAAAATTTCGTGAATAAAGTCGAAATGTTGAGGAAAAAAGTCGAAATGTCGAGAAAAAGTCGAAATGTCGAGAATATTGTTGAAGTATAATTTTGAAAAAAAGTCGAAATGTTGAGGAAAAAAGTCAAAATTTCGTGAATAAAGTCGAAAGGTTGAGAAAAAAGTCGAAATTTCGTGAATAAAGTCGAAATGTTGAGAAAAAAAAGTCGAAATGTCAATGTTGAGGAAAAAAGGCGAAATTTCGACTTTATTCACGAAATTTCGACTTTTTTCTCGAAATTGTATTTCAACAATCTCGACATTTCGACTTTTTTCTCGACATTTCGTCTTTTTTCTCGAAGTGCACAATAAAAAAAAATCTTCCACTCTCAAATTTTTTTTCTCTTGCCTGGCCCTAATACTCTTCCGTACAATTGTTATCTAAGAGCTGACAGAGAGAAAAATATAATTAGATTTAAAAAATATCTACATTTTTCAAGAACTTAAAAGACGAAGGAACAAAAGGAAAACAACTTTATGACAGAGTGTCCTTGAGCTCGATGTTAAATCCTGCTCGACTGCGGCGGAGAAAGCGGGAAAGAAAACACTGCGAGCTCCTCGTGGGAAGAGTCTGAATCAGCTGTACAAAATGTAAATGTGAAGTGACAAAAGGAGCAGGAGATAAAGGGGCTGATTTGAAAAGAACAATCAGTGCTTTGATAGCGTCTCCTGTGTAATCCTGGGGTGAGGTAAGTGTGCCAGAACAGACAGCTTTGTACAAACTGCTTGCAGATGGGAGCAGTGGCTTTGCTCTGCGGCTTCTGCAGCAACTAAGGATGGGAATCCAGAACCGGTTCTTGTTCGGAACCGGTTCCCAGTGTTTCAATTCCTTGGAATCGTTTGCATATTTTGCAAACGATTCCCTTTTTCCAGTGGGAACGAACGATGTCATAACTAGTGTTGGATGTAACGCGGTACAAAGTAACGCGTTACTGTAACGAGATTACATTCGCCAGTAACGCAGTAATGTACCGCGTTACAGTTGTAATTTGGGTAATCACAATATAGTTACTCTAAGACAAAAAACATTACGTTACTTTAGTTACTTTAAGCTTTTCAGCTACATGTAGAACGGGAGAACAGAAAAGAAAATCAAACTTGCCTTTCATGCCTCTTCGCGCGTTGCGCAACACTTGTCTGACTTAACGTGATTTTACGTGATCTCACAGGATTTTACGGGACTTTACGAATACACATTTGTGCTGATCTGGGCACTGCAGTAATAAGGTTCTTACTACAGGACTGTCTCAGAAAATCAGAATATTGTGATAAAGTTCTTTATTTTCTGTTATGCAATTAAAAAAACAAAAATGTCATACATTCTGGATTCATTACAAATCAACTGAAATATTGCAAGCCTTTTATTATTTTGATATTGTTGATTATGGCTTACAGTTTAAGATTAAGATTCCCAGAATATTCAAATTTTTTGAGATAGGATATTTGAGTTTTCTTAAGCTGTAAACCATGATCAGCAATATTAAAATAATAAAAGGCTTGCAATATTTCAGTTGATTTGTCATGAATCCAGAATGTATGACATTTTTGTTTTTGTAATTGCATTACAGAAAATAAAGAACTTTATCACAATATTCTAATTTTCTGAGACAGTCCTGTAGTTCGAGTTATGGTGCAGCTCAGGTGATATTGCGGAGTAATCCAAAAGTAATGTAACTAGTAATGTAATTAGTTACTTTCAGCAACCAGTAACTAAGTAGTGTAAGGGATTACCTTTTTAAAAAGTAACTAGTAATATGTAGGCTAATGGATTACTTTTTTTGAGTAACTACCCCAACACTGGTCATAACACATGTTGTGTAAGCCAGCAGTCAATAGTAAACATGGTGCCCAAGCGATACAAACGCTCCATAGTCTGGTTACATTTGAGTAAAAAACAGACAACAGGGCAACTTGAAATACTTGCTAAGTGAATATTTCGTCAAAGAGAGGAAATATTACCAACATGCAAAAACATTTGTGTACACAGCAGCAATAACAATCAATGAATGTCGCGTTTTCGATCCGCTCCGGACTAATGTCAGTAATTCTCAACCCAGCAGCAGCAACAGCAATGTTAGCATGTCCTTGGCTAATAATATTGCTGGTAACTAATTAACTAACGAACGCTACCTGTCATATTAACGGAGGTGGGTAGAAACGAGTTACATTTACTTGAGTAAGTTTTGTTAAATTTTGTACTTTTAGGAGTAGTTTTGAATCACTATACTTTTTACTTTTACTTGAGTAGATTTGTGAAGAAGAAACTGTTCCTCTTACTCCGCTACATTAGGCTACATTGAGCTGTTACTTTTCTTTTATCCCTTTTATCCGCGTACGTGTCAATCTCATGACATCACTGGGTGATTCTTTGGGAAAAATGTTTGTTTTTGCATGTTTTGTCACATTTACACACAGAGTTTCTATGAGTTCATGGGCTTGTTCTAGTTCTGGTTAAAAAAGAAAAGTACAAAGGCTTGAAATTTTGTGCTACTTGTGCTTAATTAATTTTTTTATTCTGTTATTATTTTATTATTAAAGTACTTGAATTCACTTTAGGATTATTTTAATTTAAGCTATTTTTTATTCATTTTAATTTATTTTATTGATTTAATTTGCCTGAAGATGATTATTTTGTACTTTTGTCTGTTTGAATGGTTGTGTTAAAAAATAAATCAGACGTTACTCAACAGTTACTCAGTACTTGAGTAGTTTTTTCACCAAGTACTTTTTTACTTTTACTCAAGTCATTATTTGGATGACTACTTTTTACTTCTACTTGAGTCATATTATTCTGAAGTAACAGTACTTTTACTTGAGTACAATTTTTGGCTACTCTACCCAGCTCTGCATATTAACGCCTTTTGCCTCGTTGTTGTCCTTTTTTTCCAAATGAGAATCGATAAGGGAATTGATAAAGAACCGAATCGTTAAGCAGAATCGAAAATGGAATTGGAATCATAAAAATCTCATCAATTCCCATCCCTAGCAGCAACGACGCGGGTTCTGCACCGTCAGAGTTTGAGCTCCGTTTCCCACCGGGCCGAAGAACCAGAAACACGCAGAAAGAAGCGTTTGAACTGTCAAAGCACACAAGTGTTTGTATGAAGCTGCACCAGCAGCAGCACCAGGGATGTCTGGATGTTTCATCTGGTCTTGTTTGGTAGCACATGCAGAGGAGGGGTGGTGTATTTTATTAAATAAGCAGTTAAAAAAGATCTTTTGATCATCTATCATCTGCTATGAATTGGTAATTGGATTCCAGCGAGACACACAGCAGCACACCAGTGCGTGGCATTGATAAAGACTAACCTTGTATGACTTTTAAAACAACTAAGTGTGATGTCCGTGGGGGCTCACTGGGAATGCAGCGTCCCGCCGAGGTTTGAATCTGGCAGCAAGTCGGCACCTCGGCACAGGAGGCTGTGAAAGGTCTGCGGCGAAGAGGCAGTGAGAAATAGCAGCACTGCCAGCTCTGTCTCTGATGTCTTTTGTCAAAGTTTCACTTCAAACCTCGGAGGTTTGCTAACATATTAATGAATGTCTAATACGAGACTGATGCATAGTGATGATCTGCTCTGCAGAGTTCTGCATGATAACGTGACTGCACTCTGCAAAAAGAGCGAGGATCCTGCCTGATGGAATCACAGCTGCAACTAATGCATATTTGTATTATTACAACCCCCAAATAATGATAAAAAAGGTGGAATGGTAGCAGAAAATTTGAATAGATAAATGGGTCTTTTTTTTTTTTTTTAATTAAAGCAGCACTATGTAACTTTTCCACCTTAATCTAATATTTCCAGAGTCATTGTGATGGTACATCAACTTCCAACAGGTTTAATGAACCTCTGTCATGGTCTGAGGGGTCTGTATCACCTTCACTGGCACTATGTAACTTTGAGGAGCATGGTAGGAACCCTTCCACACTAAAAAACTACACATTTTTACGGCTTTGACTGCTTTACGGCATAGGTCACTTCCCCCTCCTTCCCGATTCATAGTCCAGACCAAAGCTGGGCGGGGCGTGGAGCGCAGAGCTCAGCAGGAGCTGGTGTCATGGCCGAAGCAGCGGAAAAACCCAAGAAAATAAAAGTTTTATCGGAGGAGGCGAAAAAAAGAAAGCGGTAGAGTAACAAGCTAAATGCCCGGACAAGAATAAACATTGGCCCGGCGTTCACTCGCTGGCGTGAGCTAAAAAGACGAGGAGCGATGTACAATACAATTGAATAGAATTACAGCACTAGAGGAAAGAATGCAATGCAAAGAAAATGTATAGAACATTTCTAGTATTTTTTCCTGAGAACCGTAAAATTGTGCAGGGCTGATCTGCAAAACATTCAGTTATTCACAGGTTATAAAGTATTTTTTTATTTTGTCAGTATGTTGGACTAGCATATGAGTTTGTAGTTTGGGGCGCATTATCTGCTGAAACAGTGACTTCACTAATAAAACAGCCAATTGACAGCCAATGACCAAAGTGCCTTGCTCAGCTGAACCACTTTTTCTTTTTCTTTTCTTTTATGCTTTTCTTTTGGAGTTCTGTGAAATGAATACATTGTAAAAACAGAACATTAGAACGGGTAGGACTAGAAAAGTTTTTTGAAACTTCATCCTACACCCTTTCAAACAGGAAATATTTATTTACATATAGATTTGTCTCTTTAATTTGCTTTGTTTTGCTTATGGTTTTCTTTGGGGTTTTTTTTTTCGGTATATACATTTTATGTATTCAGATTTTTTTGTTTTTGTTTTAACCTGTTTGAATAAATAATTAAATGAAAATGGAAAAAAAACCAAGTTGAACTTAGGGATTTTCAACATCGTCATATTATATTGTTTAGTTAAAAATAGATACCGGTACATTACCTCTTCGCTATCCATCCTGCAAACGACCGCTGGAAACAGTAGTTTTGAAAGTCTGTCCCGTCTTATTTCATTCACTATCAAAACAAATGCGACGGGGACAGGAGTTTCTCATGGGAAACGTAGTGTTCTTTCTGGTAAAGCACTACCGCTTTGGTCCAAAGGAGCCGCCAAACTCAACAAAAGCTGAAAGTTACGTTGTGCTGCTTTAAGATCTGGAATAATAAACCGCCCACACTTTGAGATTGTCCATCCAGATGCCTCAGAGTCCAGGGATGGTGGACAAGTTTATCATGAGGCCACTTTTTTGCACAATGAAGTTGCAAGCGGCATTTGTGAATCTAGCTCCGCATTTTAAAGCTTGATGAAGGCTAATCCCACGACATCTCTGTATGTGACGTAGTCGGTCATATGACCAGACCACGTGACTGATGGAGTGATCGTCCACTGCCTTCATCTTCTGTTGACTATTTTCGCAGCAGCAGCAGCAGTCGGGATAATTGAATCTGTCCAAAACTAAAGACTAAAACCAAAGTTTCCGTCCATCTTCTTTTAAATCAAGATCTTTGTTTTGAAGATAAGTCTCCCAGGACGAGTTCGCAGGACAACGTTTCATGAGAATTATTCACAAAACACCGCTCAACCGGCGCTCCCTCAGTGGAACCTTCTCGCAACTTCACAATTATGTCTTTTGTTTTGCAAAAAAGTGTAATGGACATCCACGGTGTGAGTTTTTGGACAGGACGGATGGAGGGAAAAGGGCAGGAGCTCCGTCACCTGGGAGGGCCTCAGACAGGAGACAGAATACTGATGAATGTTTTTTGGTAGTAATAACTGGATCCCTATAACTCTGGCATGCATTTCTGCAAACTCAACACAAACAAGCTGCAGGAGTCTCGTTGGGAATCTTAAAAGTACCAACTAATCCCAAATTCTCCTGCCAAATGAGGAGAAAGATAATCTGATCCCACTATAATCCACACAATATTTAACTGTCTGTTTCAGTAGAGCCGTTTTTACCTGGATGTCTTGTTGTACGTGCTTAACTAATGCAGATTGTGGCTCCTAATGCCTGTTAAGTGAGCCTAGTGTTCAGTACACTGCTGAACGTTTCAGTAATACTGTAACCACTACTCGAGTTGTAAAAAGAAAATCAGGGGGGATGGTGGATTTTATCATATGGGGACAGATAATTTGTGCTGATTACAAATAATATAATATATTACAAATAATAGCACTGACCAAAACACCTGCAGAAATACTGCAGGAATGACATAGCAGCAGTTAAATGCAGCCTTCTGTAAGCTTTAAATATCCACTGGGCTTACATCAAATACATCAAAACACAACAATAAAAAACAGTTTTCTGAACTTATCAATATGACTCTGTCCTTCACAGGATAAGTAACATGGATCACTGCAAAAACTCACAATCTTAACAAGAATATTTGTCTTATTTCTAGTTAAAATGTCTCATTTTAGTAAAAATAATCTCCTTACACTTAAAACAAGACTCATCACTGGAAAAAACAACAATTTTCACCTGTTTCAAGTAGATTTTCACTTGAAATAAGTAGAAAAATCTGCCAGTGGAACAAGATTTTTTTGCTTGTAAAAAAATCTCATTACACTTAAAACAAGACTCATCAGAAACTGAATTACTTGTTTCCACTCACTTACTTTCTCGGTCATTTCTCTGTTGGTTTGAAGGACTGCCAGGTTTCATGTGTTTTATACGTACATAATTTTATGTGTGTGTATATCCAAACCCTTATAATATTGTAGTTTGGTCTCCCTGCAACTGAATTAAGTCGCTGTTACAAGCCCATACATCCCGTTTTGATTCATCATTGTTCCCCCTTTTTTTTGTGTGTGTGTTCGTCTTTAGTTAGTCCCGTTTGTTCGTTTTACTTTAAAAAATATAAATATACGCAGGTTTTCTTACTTTCAACATTACACAACTATAGGGCAACAGCTATGTTTTGACATGCTGATGTTTTTCTTTCTCCCTGACAATAATTGTAAACCAATTGTACACCAGCTGTGTAATGTAAGATGTGAGGATAATAATAATAAAGAAAATAAAAAAAAATAAATAAAAAAAACAAGACTCATCACTGGAAAACACAACAATTTTCACCTGTTTCAAGTAGATTTTCACTTGAAATAAGTAGAAAAATCTGCCAGTGCTTGTAATAAGAAGATAAATCTTGTCCCACTGGCAGATTTTCCTACTTATTTCAAGTGAAAATTTACTTGAAACAGGTGAAAATGTCAAATAAGTTATTTTTCTGGTGTTATTTTTCTGGTGATGACTCTAAATGTTGAAATTGCAGTAAAACCACATTCATTGATGAAATGACATAAGGGATGGAAAGGGGGGATGGCAGTTTTACAGGGGGATGATTTGGACCGTTTTTATTTCAGGGGGGGATGCCATCCCCCCTCATCCCCCCTCAACTCCAGTACTGACTGTAGTTCCTGAAGACACGTCCATCCGTGGGTGTGTTACATCTGTGTGTTCAGCTGCGGCGTGAGAAACCCAAAATGCGTCAGAGCATTTCAACTATTAAATATTTGTACACCAAACACAAATCCGCTCCTTCAACAACCCCCTCCCACTTGTGTTGATATTGTGTAATTACCCTCACGCAGGGCTGAATACATTACGTGTTTTAATCTGAACGTTATGAACACCTCTGGACTCTCGCTGCTCTGCCCGCAGGAGGAAGTGGAGCGCGGGAAGCGCCAGGTCCTGGTTCTGGGTCTGGACGGAGCCGGGAAGAGCAGCATGTTGCAGGGCCTGGCCCCGGGGCAGCCGGCCACGAAGAGAGGCCGATGCCGGCCCACCCGCGGCTTCAACTTCATGAGCCTCAACGCCCCGGCCTGTCAGCTCGACTTTCTGGAGAGTAAGATCCCTTTTTATCTGCCGTAATCAAACACCGCCGGCTCTTGTGTGGATTCCAGCAGAGAAATGAAAAGGGTTTTTAAGCACTCGACTCACGACAGTAGGGGCCTTTGTTTCATCAAACACGCATGACATCTCAAAGGATCTTGAAACCGTTTTGAAGAGCTAGATTAAGTAATCAAGCTCTTCAAAACTGTTTCAAGAGGCCTTTGAGATCAGTTGCCACATCTCACTTTGTACAAGTCGTCAGGGTTTTTATCCTCAGTAGGACCAAGTCAAAGTGTTCAAAGTTGCCCACTTTTAACACATCCCCCCCTCCCCTGCAATCCTTTAACGATGGCGTACTGCAAAAATTCACATGAAGGCGAGAAGGCTGCAGCTTTCCAGGAAAACTAAAAGTCTCAAGGTCAGTCGTATTGTCGTACTTTCTTTGCCGATTCTGCAAGAGCACGAACATGGACTAAACAAACGGTTGCTTCGTGTGACAACCTGAAGCAGGTTCGACACTGAAGTAACAGGAGTTTGGGGGAATCAGGAGGCTCGGCCAGGCTTTTAGTAGCGCTCCGTGCAACTGCCAGTCCGCCGTGACCCTCGCGTCCCTATGGAGCTAGAACAGTCTCATAATTCGCAAATGCACACACCGTTTCACAAATGCACAGGACAAAATTCACAAATGCACACACCGATTCGCAAATGCACAGGACAAGTTTCACAAATGCACACACTGATTCGCAAATGCACACACCGTTTCACAAATGCACACAGCGTTTCACAAATGCACACAGCGTTTCACAAATGCACAGGACAAGTTTCACAAATGCACACAGCGTTTCACAAATGCACACAGCGTTTCACAAATGCACACAGCGTTTCACAAATGCACACAGCGTTTCACAAATGCACACAGCGTTTCACAAATGCACACATCGTTTCACAAATGCACACACCGTTTCACAAATGCACAGGACAAGTTTCACAAATGCACACAGCGTTTCACAAATGCACACAGCGTTTCACAAATGCACACAGCGTTTCACAAATGCACAGGACAAGTTTCACAAATGCACACAGCGTTTCACAAATGCACACAGCGTTTCACAAATGCACACAGCGTTTCACAAATGCACACAGCGTTTCACAAATGCACACAGCGTTTCACAAATGCACACATCGTTTCACAAATGCACACACCGTTTCACAAATGCACAGGACAAGTTTCACAAATGCACACAGCGTTTCACAAATGCACAGGACAAGTTTCACAAATACACAGAACAATTCACACGTGCATAGGACAACATATACAAATGTATTTTTGATGCACACACAAATATAACCTGATTTACAAACGTTTTTTTGTCTGTGAGCTTGGCTGGATTTGCGTGTGACTTTTGAGACTCCCCTGATGTGACTCGATCCACAAATACGTTTTATTTAACACAGAAGGATCTGCAACCAATCAGATGTCTTCCTTTGTTTCAGCCAATCATAAGAGCGCACCCACGTGGGGGACGCAAAGCAGTGGATAAAACGTTACTCGTAAACCAACGTTTGTTAAACTTTTGTAAATCAGGTTATATTTGTGTGTGCATCAAAAATAGATTTGTATATCTTGTCCTACGCACGTGTGAATTGTTCTGTGCATTTGTGAAACGGTGTGTGCATTTGCGAATTATGAGACTGTTCTAGCTCCATACGTCCCGATCCCGCCATGTCAAAACTGGAATAAACCGTCCATTCAAGGGAAAGAAAAAGTACATCTTCTTTCACATGTAAGGCCGGCCCATACAAAGCGTTGAAGGAGATATATTATGGGGTAAAAGATGATTCACCTGGTTGAGCGGTTATCCCGTGTTCAGAGGCTTCTGCCCTTGTGCAGCGGTCACTGAGTTCAGCCCATGCTACCCCCACCCTCATTTCCTGTCTTAAAGTATTAATAATAGGCCACAAAATCTTCTTCTTTTTAAAAAAAATTAAAGGGGACCTATTATGAAAAACAGGTTTTTTCTTGCGTTAACATAAAGTAGCTTTTCCGCACTATAAGGCGCACCTTCAACGAATGACGTATTTTAAAACGTCTTCCATATATAAGGCGCACTGCATTATAAGGCGCACTAAATATCTGGTAAAATACCGTACTATAGTGGCTGGGGTTGAGTTACGTATCTACCTGATGGAAATGCTACAAAATCCTACAGCAAATGCAAAAGAAAAACAAGAAGAAAAGTACCGTATGTCAAACTTTATTAACAAAATAAAAACCAGATTTGCTCCGTCTCGTCAAAGTCTCCATTATGCGAGTCAGCGTCGCTGCTGTTGTCTTGAACGTCTGTGACGATTCCTGACGTTTTTAGCGCCGTTACTTCGGCGACACCAACTACATTACCCACAATCCCCCTGACTACATTACCCACAATCCCCCTGACTACAGTAACAGAAATTACCGTAATGATCATATATAAGGCGCACTGCCGGTTTTTGAGAGAATTAAAGGCTTTTAGGTGCGCCTTATAGTGCGGAAAATACGGTATATAAAGTGGTCTCCCCTCAGCCTGCCAACCCGGAGAAGGAGGAAAGCAACCAAATTCTGCAGTGTCTGTACAGCCGCCCGGATGAGCCGTCCAGTGTGATGTGGATCTACGAGCCAATAAGATTCTGCTCCCGTCGTTACGTAACGAGAGAATGAGGATAGAAACGGGGAAGATAAAGACATGGCTCAGAGGCTGAATTTCTAATTTATTTAGAAAAAACAATCAAAAGCTTGTTTTTAAGACATTCAAGGCCTGTTTAAAATAGGTATTAGATGCCATTAACCTTTTGAGACATTGCTAAAACGTCAGTGACATGTTTTTGGTCTAAATGCCACAGAATTACACGACACCTCTGTATGTAGCAGTTGTTTTTGAGTCCTTTACTTGATTCAATGTAGCTTCAGTGCATCCAAGTTTGCAGACGTTTGTTTATAAGCAGCTCTCCCAAGGTCTTAACTGGCCGTTGCATTCAGGTTGAGGTCTGAGCTTCTTTTTCTCCCCTCCTTTTTTTCATTTTAAGTTGAAGATTTGCTGATGTTTCGGGGATTTTCGTCCTTGTTGCACGAACCACTTTGAGCCATATTTTAGCCGCCCAACAGACGGCCTCACATTTGACTTTAAAATTCAATTCAATTTATTTATTTGATGACAGGGACTGTACATGTTAATGAACACAAGTGTAAACATGTATGGTTATAGCCATAGTCTAATTTCCACCATTCGTCCCTGTGGCAAATCAATGCCAAACATAAAACATAAAATCGGACACCAGCAAACAAGGAAGACAAGATATAGCGACGAAAAACAACATTTAAAAACAGGACTAAGCTAGATGAAATCAATAAGAAATAAAAACATGTTACAATTGGTACCAGTAAGTGACCGTCATGTTTAAAGTGCTAAGTGCTTAAGTGCAAGAGATTTAAAGTGTCAATGCAGATTACACATCGTCCCATTATTTCTTTAAAGTGCTCCAATTTTCTTTAAAGTGCTCCAATGCTCAGATGTATAAAGTGCTAATGCATATTGCACATTGATTTCTTGCATTTTTTTTTTTTTTGCATTTTAATTGCTTTTAGTGCTCATAATAATAATAATAATAATAATAAAACACTTGGGATCTCAGAGGAATTCACGGTCGCCACAATGAGAGACCGGGCCCTGCGGCTGCAAAAACCAGCCCGTATCACCAAGCCTCCGCCACCGTGCTTGATGGCTGCTATAAAGCGCTTGTGCTGATACGGCTCGTTTGGTTTACAACAAGCCTCTCCCCTTTGCTCTCATCCATCAAGAGGAATTATTCTGTTTGTGTAAACAGCAGAACTTCAGCTGTTTTCTTTCCTTAACTCCCCCAACACTGCCAACATCTGTCACTGCAAACCAGAGACGATGAAAAAGTAATCTGCGCCTCTCACTATATTCTCCTTATAAACCTCGGATGGGTTCAGTTCGACTGCAGTGTAGTCTTAGACTGACTCTGAAATGTTCCAAATTATCTCTCGACCGAAAGCCGTGGACTAAAAATAACACAATGACTTCTCTCGTTATTCAATCACCGAGAGCGAGACGCTGAGACGCTGAGCTGCTTCAGAGCGAGTTCCTTTGAACTGATTCAGAGGGATGAGTCATCCGGAGACTGATTTATTCATGATCTGAACCCCTAATTTGTTCATCGCTCATCTCCGTGAGAGAAGCAGGCGTCGCCACCCACCCGGGATACTTCATTCCTGAGTGGTAAATGTCAGGGGAGGCTTGTTGGCAGGTGTTTACTCTGGAAAGGGAGACCAGTTACAAACCTGTAATCTCTGAGACAAGCGTAGAGATCTGATTAGGTTTAAAAAATAAAAAATAAAAAAGGAGTCGATTGATTCATAATTTCAATCCTTTAAATTCTGTGTTGAAATGTTCAACTTTTGTGGTTTAGTTAATGTATCAGATATGATACATCCGGCAGCATTATATGCTTTTATGTTAACTGTTTAAGACCGATGACATGTATTTTTTAATCTCAATTATTATATATTGAAATTAAAAATGCCCCCAATTTTTTGAGTAACATTTTTCTAATATTTTTTAGCATCTCTGAGTGCATTGACTCATTTTATGTATTTCTTTTTTAAATTGTATATTTTTTTTAATCATTATTTGTATGAAATACAGGACTGTCTCCGAAAATTAGAATATTGTGATAAAGTCCTTTTTATTTTCTGTAATGCAGAAATGTCATACATTCTGGATTCATTACAAATCAACTGAAATATTGCAAGCCTTTTATTATTTTAATATTGCTGATCATGGCTTAAAGCTTAAGAAAACTCAAATATCCTATCTAAATAAATTACAATATTCTGGGAATCTTAATCTTAAACTGTAAACCATGATCAGCAATATTAAAATAATAAAAGGCTTGCAATATTTCAGTTGATTTGTAATGAATCCAGAATGTATGACATTTTTTTTTTTTTTTAAATTTTACAGAAAATAAAGAACATTATCACAATATTCTAATTTTCTGAGACGGTCCTGTATATTGAAATAAAAAATGCCCCCAATTTTGTCAGTAACATTTTTCTAATTAATATTTTTTAGCATCTCTGAGTGCATTGACTCATTTTATGTATTTCTTTTTTTAAATTGTATATTTTTTTAGATTATTACTTGTATGAAATATATGTGATACATCAGGCATTAAGAGATTAAATAATACATCATTTTAAAACATAGATCTGATATTACTATAAATATTTATATTTCGATCAACACATTTTCAAGAAATAATCTGGATGATCGAGGTTAATGTTTCCCACCAGCAGCTTCATTAGTTTTACTTTCGATGTAGCTTTGCTCCTGTGGTTGCGTTTTTTTCATTTATTTATTGTGCAGATCAATGCTTAAATTCAATATTCTTAGTGAGTAAAGCTCAAACAAACTAACGAATCAATAAGAGCAGTCAATAAACTGGATTCAGACCTGTCAACAACAGGGAATATATGAGATAACAGAACCACCTTTGGCAGGTTTCCAACAGAGAACTGCTGAGACACAGCGTCATCAGTGGAAACATAAATGTGAGAAACGCCTTGGACCTAACGCCTCAAAGTTCACTTTCGTTGAACTTTGGGACGGGAAACGACCCATTTATTCACCAGCAAATGTTTAACCTGCAAAAGCACCTGACCTGAAGTGTGACACGTGGAGAAACGAGGTCACGCAACTCCCAGGCTTTTGTTTTTGTTTGTTGAACATGTGTATTTCTCGACTTTCTTTCAAGGTTCAGCCTAAATGAAAGAAAAGAAAAACAAATCGTCGTGCGATTACAAGGTTTGCAGAGCTGCTGTGGAGCCCAGGACGTGCACACGCCCCCGTCAGTACTCGAGTTGTAAAAAACAATCAGGGGGGATGGTGGATTTTATCATATGGGGACAGATAATTTGTGCTGATTACAAATAATATAATATATTACAAATAATAGCAGTGACCAAAACACCTGCAGAAATACTGCAGGAATGACACAGCAGCAGTTAAATGCAGCCTTCTGTAAGCTTTAAATATCCACTGGGCTTACATCAAATACATCAAAACACAACAATAAAAAACAGTTTTCTGAACTTATCAATATGACTCTGTCCTTCACGGGATAAGTAAAATGGATCACTGCAAAAACTCAAAATCTTAACAAGAATATTTGTCTTATTTCTAGTTAAAATGTCTAATTTTAGTAAAAAAAATCTTATTACACTTAAAACAAGACTCATCACTGGAAAAAACAACAATTTTCACCTGTTTCAAGTAGATTTTCACTTGAAATAAGTAGAAAAATCTGCCAGTGGAGCAAGATTTATCTTCTCATTACAAGCAAAAAAATCTTGTTCCACTGGCAGATTTTTCTACTTATTTCAAGTGAAAATCTACTTGAAACAGGTGAAAATTGTTGTTTTTTTCCAGTGATGTTTCTAGTAGATTTTCATTTAAAATAAGTAGAAAAATCTGCCAGTGGAACAAGATTTTTTTGCTTGTAATGAGAAGATAAATCTTGTCCCACTGGCAGATTTTCCTACTTATTTCAAGTGAAAATTTACTTGAAACAGGTAAAAAATTGTCAAATAAGTCATTTTTCTGGTGTTATTTTTCTGGTGATGTCTCTAAATGTTGAACTAGCAGTAAAACCACATTCATTGATGAAATGACATAAGGGATGGAAAGGGGGGATGGCAGTTTTAAGGGGGGATGATTTTGACCGTTTTTATTTCAGGGGGGGATGCCATCCCCCCTCATCCCCCCTCAACTCCAGTAAAGGCTCCCGTCCTTCACCCCCAGACGCCTCCGTCGCTGCTTTGCAGTAACTGTAATAAGGCGTCCCGTTGAGTGGCAGGACGGGCGTCCCGCTGAGCTCCCGGAGGCCGAGCTGCAGACGACAGCATCAGGTGAGCAGCAGGTTTCTACCGCCGCCACATCTCGCCGGCTTAGACCACCTCGCTGCCCAGTTTCCTAGCAACCTTCTCTAATGAATTCTTGCCAAGATGGTGAAGACCTGAAGTCAGACTTGCTGCCAAGTGATCAGTGGTCTGTGCAGCTGTAGCCTCGACGCCCTCGACGCCCTCGGCCACTGCGACACTCCCCCTCTGCTGAAGCCAGCGAGGGATTTTTAAATACCTGCTCTAGTCTACAAATTGTGGACAAGCAGTGATGAAGCACTGAAGACTTTCCTAGAGGAGGAATTCTTGCAATCAACTCTCACCCACTAGGGCTGGGGATCGATTGAAATGTCAAGAATCGATTCGATTCCGATTCTTAAGATTCAGAATCGATTATCAAGATTTGATTCGATCCTATTCGATTCTGATATTGATTTGGGTTAGTGTTATTAAAACTGTTTTTTGAGCTGTTGCATGAGCTATATGACTGCAGTTCTGCAACATATTAATACTAGTATTATATTGAGATTAAACAGCAGCTAGGCAGCTAATGATGCTGTAAGGACAGATCCAGGGCAGCAAACAGAGACGGATGAAATCGGTTTTATTTTTTCCCACGTTCCTTTTTTATTTGTTCCATTTTCGGTCTATTTTGGTTTTTAATTTTTGAGCATTTGGTTTTTAGCATTTTTTGCAAATGTAACCCCAAGACAGTATATAAAGTAATGAAATATAAACAATTTATGCAATTATAACCTAACACTTTAATGTTTTCATACCTTTAAACATATTTAAAGGCAAAAACATGGCACCAGTTATTCTCGTGTCCAACAAAACATTCCTTTTTTGGGGATAAACAAAAAAATAACCAAAAGTTGTTATGTAATGATGAAAAAAAAAATACATAAATAAATAAATAAAAGAAAAAAAAATCGATCTTTAGACATATGAATCGATTTTTAGGAATTAATATGAAAATTGATTTAGAATTGAGAAATCGATTTTTTCAACACAGGCCTATCACCCACCCATGTTTAAAAGGTGATGAATGAGTGGCTGCAGGTTTTGAGACATTCCTGAAGGCTAAAAGTGATAAATATCCTCCTTTTGCACACAAAAAAGAAAGAAAAACGCCTTTGAATAAAAGTGAAGCAGAACAAAGTCAGGCCAGCGCTTTTATGTTGATGCTCATTGATGAGGAAAACACAGATTTACAGACGTTTCATGATAAAAATCCAATGAGCTGCTTTGCTATATTTTAATCATGGACATGTGTCTGGAGGCAGCGAGGCGGAAGAAACTTAATCAGACCAATTTGCCAAGGAGGAAATCTGGACATTAAGGATGCAAAGCACCATCCTGGTTCGTTTTATCTCTCTCTCTACGCTCGTTCTCATCGGATATGGCACAAATATTGAATGAACCCGAGGCCGATTTGTTTAAAAGGAGCGTATTTCACTGTGGCAGCTTTCTTCTGTCAGTGTCTGACGTGCTATTGAGGAAAGACTGTTCCTCAGCAGCGGTTTGTGAGAATCAAAATAGCATCTTCCTTTTCTACGAAAGCTGCTTCGGCCGCTCTTACATGAACAAGTGTGATGTTTTCAGTAATCTGAGTGCTTGGAGCATTTCAGCTAAGCTAAATCTGACTCCTTTCTAGTTAAAAGCCCCATGTAATTATGAAAATCCCCCACTGAACAACTGCTGCGTTGATTCAGAACTAGTTTCCTCTGCAGAGACTGAAACCCCAGAGTCTGCTGCTGCTTTAGCAACGGTTTACATCATCTGATCATCTTGTTTATTCCAAGCAGCTACATTTAAACTAGGATGACGCTAGGGATGGGCGGTATGGACAAAAAAATGTATCACGATAATTTCTGGCATTTATCCCGATAACGATAAAAATGATGATAAAAAAAATACCAATTCAACTCCACCTTTTTAACTATGAATCTATCTCCAAATTCAGTCTTTGGAGCCAAATCACTGCTCTAAAAGATACTAAATACTAAACTACACCAATTACATTGAATTAATAAAAACCAATTAAATGAGTTACACCTGTACTGCAAAACTGGAATGACTCAGATCCGCCATGTTTGTTACACAAACACGTATCAACAGGAATTTATCTTTCTTTCTTTCTTTCTTTCTTTCTTTCTTTCTTTCTTTCTTTCTTTCTTTCTTTCTTTCTTTCTTTCTTTCTTTCTTTCTTTCTTTCTTTCTTTCTTTCTTTCTTTCTTTCTGGCTCCTTTCTTTCGTTCTGGCTCCTTTCTTTCTTTCTTTCTTTCTTTCTTTCTTTCGTTCTGGCTCCTTTCTTTCTTTCTTTCTTTCTTTCTTTCTTTCGTTCTGGCTCCTTTCTTTCTTTCTTTCTTTCTTTCTTTCTTTCGTTCTGGCTCCTTTCTTTCTTTCTTTCTTTCGTTCTGGCTCATTTCCTTCCTTCCTTCCTTCCTTTCTTTCTTTCTGGCTCATTTCTTTCTTTCTTTCTTTCTTTCTTTCTTTCTGGCTCATTTCTTTCTTTCTTTCTTTCTTTCTTTCTTTCTGGCTCATTTCTTTCTTTCTTTCTTTCTTCCTTCCTTCCTGGCTCATTTCCTTCCTTCCTTCCTTCCTTCCTTCCTTCCTTCCTTCCTTCCTTCCTTCCTTCCTTCCTTCCTTCCTTCCTTCCTTCCTTCCTTCCTTCCTTCCTTCCTTCCTTCCTTCCTTCCTTCCTTCCTTCCTTCCTTCCTTCCTTCCTTCCTTCCTTCCTTCCTTCCTTCCTTCCTTCCTTCCTTCCTTCCTTCCTTCCTTCCTTCCTTCCTTCCTTCCTTCCTTCCTTCCTTCCTTCCTTCCTTCCTTCCTTCCTTCCTTCCTTCCTTCCTTCCTTCCTTCCTTCCTTCCTTCCTTCCTTCCTTCCTTCCTTCCTTCCTTCCTTCCTTCCTTCCTTCCTTCCTTCCTTCCTTCCTTCCTTCCTTCCTTCCTTCCTTCCTTCCTTCCTTCCTTCCTTCCTTCCTTCCTTCCTTCCTTCCTTCCTTCCTTCCTTCCTTCCTTCCTTCCTTCCTTCCTGGCTCATTTCCTTCCTTGATGTCCTCTTCTAATATAATTAAAATGTGCATAATTTGCACATTCTAATTTGCAAATTTTTCAGAACCATAAATCAGCTTTACACAAAAACGTCATCAACGGGAATTTATTGTTTTTACCGCGAGATGATAAATTCTTACTGTGGGGAATTTCTTTGGCGGTTTATCGTGAACGGTAAAATATCGCCCATTCCTAGATGACGCGTCAGTGAAAACTTTCACTTTTTTTACCGCTGCAGTCGGTGGCGGTGAGGATCTGCGGCGCTACTGGCTGGACTACCTGAGGAGGACTCACGTCCTGGTGTACGTGGTGGACTCTTCGGACCGGACGCGCCTGCCGATGGCCAAGGCCGAGCTGCACCGTCTCCTGAAGCTGGAGCCACGGCTGCCCGTGGTCGTCCTGGGAAACAAGCAGGTAACACGCACGTCCGCTGGGCATACACTGTGCAATATTTTAAATCGTTTGATTCAGCCCCATCTCACACTGCACGACTAGATCGCTGAGTTCAAAAGTTCACAGCCCACGATTTATGTTCTCACACTGTACGAGCCGATGCTCGGATGCGACCCGTCTGCTCACACTATACGATCATAATCTTTACGTCGGACTTCTGTTACTGGAACTCGAGGCCGGTTTTGGGGCAGGGGTGGGCTGTGCCCACCCAAACGTGCGTCCTGCCCACCTGATCAAAGACTATGGGGATCCTTTATTTTTTTATAATTAAATTTTTTTTATATATATATATATATAAAAAAAATCCCAAAATATCTGTACCGTTTCTGATTGGGTCGGCACTGCGCATCATTTTTAGATACAACAATGAACACATACCACAAAAGTTGTGCCTCGGCGGAGGAACCCGGCGTCCCAGCAAAATGAGCAGAGCAGAGAAGTTCAGAACAGCACACAGATCACACACTGAAGGCTGATTTATGGTTCCGAGTTACACCAACGCAGAGCCTACGGCGTAGGGTACGCAGCGACCCGCACCCTACGCTGCGTTGGTGTAACGCGGAACCATAAATCAGCCCCCCGCAGACAGCAGTACACACAAAATTACTCGTTTTCTAGGATAAATTGTCAAGTTACCCCCCGCAAGTGGCTGAGCAATATTCATCACAGACAACTACAAAGGTTTTTAAGGCCTATCTTACCTCGACAAAGGGACTGGAGAGCCGGGGGACAGTCCGGTTTGAGTAAGCCAAGGAAAAAAAAACGCGCCAGGCGTTCTGCACTAACCCACGGCAGACTCTGAAATCCACTTCCGGCCACCGGGTCTTTATACCTCTCCCTCAACACCTTGCGGAGGGGGAGGGGAAAGGCCTGTTCGCCCCCCCGTCCGCAAGCTCTCAAAATAAGTTTCGGCTCACACGGGACCCAAAATCCCGTGCGAACCAGGCTCTTTCTCACAGAAAAACAAGCATTTGATATGATAAACAGCAGGTGCGTGGCTGACTAAAAACTAAAGCTGTGTTTTGGGAATCTAGGGCATTTTCAGGACACAAGATTTTAGATTTAGAAAAAAGATTAGACAACGTCGTGATTGGACAAGGAATTGGCTGGCTAGATGTGGGAAATGCAATCTTTTTTTCTGCTATTAAAACATGATTTGTAATGTGAATTTGCAACACTTTAAACTACAAATAAAAGTTTTTGACGTGACATCAGAGATTGCGCATGCTCTCTGTGAAAGGATGAGTCAAATCAAACACATTTGATCTTCTTGCGAGCACACGATTTGTGATCGGGAGCTCGTTGTGAGGTGTTAATCTCTCGTCGTTACCCCACGTATTCTGCACGAGGCACGACCAACGATTGGGTCGAAATCCCGCCCAATCCAAAAAATAGTTGCAAGAGTGGAAATTCGTCTCAAAACGAGCCGATAATGGCACAGTGTATGCCCGGCTTTTGGCTGCACTTTCGGTTGTTTCCTCCATTTTCATTCATTTGTGCAGGAAATTGAGTTTTTTCTGACCAATCAATAGATTGTACGTCATGTAAAACTACCTGGAGGAATAAAAGAAAAATGCATCAAAAACCACAGCACATCACAAGTGTGACAATGAGGATTTGGTACAAATTAAAGTTTCTGGGGAGCAGAAATGGACAAAAGATCTCCTGTTAACCAACTAATATGTTAGAAAATCATTGAAACGTTTCAAAGCAATGATCCTCGACGAAACATTGGCAGGGAGTTGCATATTTGTCCTCCGACAGAGGATAATCTCGTTAAATGGTTCGAGGAATCTGAATGAATTTCAGTTCC
Source organism: Cololabis saira (assembly GCF_033807715.1). Classification (NCBI taxonomy): domain Eukaryota; kingdom Metazoa; phylum Chordata; class Actinopteri; order Beloniformes; family Belonidae; genus Cololabis; species Cololabis saira. Next base: position 39,833,028 of record NC_084600.1, read on the forward strand.
TAGAAGGAGAGTATGCTACTTACCGTTGATCCCTGATCCCTCAGATCAGAATAACTGTCAAAAGCTTATATAACAACACAGGAAAACTGTTTGGGGAAACAGTTAAGCACTACAGTACAGAACTCACAAATGCCACTGAAAACTTGAGTGTGCATGAGGGAAGTGTTGCGTTAAGCTTGCTCGGCGGCAGCGTTGCCATCTGTGAGGCAGAATCAGCGCTCGCCAAAGGTCATTAGTATCAATACATCAGGACTGCAGACGCAGGCTGCCTTCAAGATGACCTCTTTCCCATGGATCGCTGTCCACGTCTACAAAACCACATAAAAGCACCTTCTGCGCACTTTACAAAGACAAGGCCGAGGTGCTGGACTGACGTTCCTGCTGCACCGACCAAGGAACTCCATGCAACATCCACTATTGACAGTAGGGATGGGCGGTATGGACAAAAAAATGTATCATGATCATTTCTGGCATTTATCCCGATAACGATAAAAATGACGATTAAAAAAATACCAATTCAACTCCTCTTTCTTTCTTTCTTTCTTTCTTTCTTTCTTTCTTTCTTTCTTTCTTTCTTTCTTTCTTTCTTTCTTTCTTTCTTTCAAAAAAAAAAATCATGGTGGACATTTCTTATTTTTTAGTGAATAAACTCAATATTTTGAGTTAGTTTCTGCATAAAAATGCATTTTTATTTTACTTTCATAATATTCACTCAGTGAATGTACATAATCACTCGCTTGCTCGTTGTTGCGAAGTCTTTTCAGATCTCGCCAGAATAAAGCCTGAATTATGGTTCTGCGTTACACCAACGCAGAGCCTGCGGCGTAGGGTCTGCATCGATTTAACGCGGAACCATAATTCAGGCTTAACGTCCCACCGCTCCTGTCACCTGTAAACCTGCTTGTTACGAGAGTTTCTCCACATGGCGCGGCTTGAATGGCCTAGATATTGTAGATTGATAAATAGTATTTTAAAAAATTGTAAGTTTCCTTGTGTGTTTGCCTGTTTTTGCCCACCTTCTATGTGAAGCTGCAACATTGGGATTGGCCCTTGTAGTCATGGGAACATGAACATCTCATCAGACAACTCTATCATTTGCCTTCTCTGGTCTGTGCGCAGTGTGGCCACGAGACGACTTTTAACCCTTTAAGTAGTCAGTCTGACCTGTGAAGCTAATAACAGGACACACTTTAGTTGAACATGTCACTATTGTCACATCATTTTCATTATTTCCTAGAAGTACCAACTAATTTGTCCAGGCCAGTTTTACTAGGTTCTTTTCCTTAATGATTCTGTGGAGCCACTGTTCAAAAGCATTGTGAGTAAATTATTATTTAGTATTATTATTATTAACTTCTGTCAATTTCAACTTATTTCAGTGATCATGTTGGGTAGTTATTGTTTTAATTGGGAGGTATCATCAACTGTATCCACCGTGTGTTCGTTGCCATCGTGCTGCTGCGCCGCTCATGTTAGGTTACGCATAACTGCTGGAGGGAGGAATACAATTAATATTTGTCACATCTAATGTTGGAACAGAGCAGTTTTTCATCCTCCAACGGCTGTGGGTTGCTCATGAGATGAACAATAACATTTCAAATCCAATCAAATTACACAAATGATCTGCAACACCGCAGAGCAGGTGCAGGCCAGAAATCATACGCAGATATCTACTATACTTCCAAAAGTTAAAAAAAAATAAAAAATAAAAAAAAAAAGAATAAATTGTGAAAGGTGGTCCTGCCAAGCTTTGAAATGATGCATAGAAAAGTTAAGTGCTTTTAGGAAGCTGCAGATATGGGCAGTTAAGACATGGCTGAATGAACAAGTGTTAAGACTTCAGTCCCAACATAATTAAACAAAGCAGTTTCATGTTTGGGAGAAGGAGTTGTGTTTCGGTGATACAAGCGTTTTCCCACCAACACATTATTCTCTTCCTCTGCACTCCGTTCCAGTATGAAGGACATGACGCAGCCCACACGATGGAAAAGACATGGTTTAAAGAAGCGAGGCGGACATCTGTTCTTAGGTTGAACAGTTTGTGCAGGACGGCTGTGTTATTTTCTCTCTCCATTAAGATGAGCTCTGATGGTTTTTATTGCATTTGATTTGATGGAAATCACACATATACCTTTCTTTATTTATATATATATATATATATATATATATATATATATATATACACACACACATGTGTATATATATATATATATATATATATATATATATATATACACATGTATATAAACGATGGAGTATTAGGGCCAAACAAAGACAAAAAAAAATTTGTCATAATGAGTCATAATATAAAGTCACAATATAATGAGAATAAAGTCGTAAAATTACGAGAATAAAGTCATAATGTTGCGAGAATAAAGTCATAATGTTGTGAGAATAAAGTCGTAACATTACGAGAATAAAGTCGTAATTTATGAGAATAAAATCGTAATATTTTTTACGATGTGCTTTATTCTCGTAATTTTACGACTTTATTCTCATATTATTAAGACTTAATTCTCGTAATTTCCTTTTTTTTTGTCTTAGTTTGGCCCTAATACTCCGTCGTAATATATGTGTATGTATATGGACATTTTTAGCAAAATAGTTTAGATAGTCTGGATTTTTCTTTCCAAACTTTGTGATATTGAATAAAATAACAGCATTTTTCCTGTGAAAGTTTTATATTTTTGGCATCTGTATTTGATTGCACACTACCATTTTGAATCCCTATAATCACTTTTTAGAAAAGAGAGTGGATACTTCTGAAATCTTGCACGGCATAACTAAATCTTCATTTTTTTGTATTTTGAATGTAAATTAAAAATAAACGTCTTACTTCATGTAGATGTAGAAGAAACGTTTAATCCAACCTCAGGAACAGATGAACTATAAAATAGCCTATCTCATGAAACTCTTTTCCAATATTAAAATATAAAAATAATAGAGTAGAATATAAGTTGAAGTTGTGAAATATTTGCTCCGAAAGGCTAAAGGACTGTCTCAGAAAATTAGAATATTGTGATAAAGTCCTTTATTTTCTGTAATGTAAAAATGTCCTACATTCTGGATTCATTACAAATCAACTGAAATATTGCAAGCCTTTTATTATTTTAATATTGCTGATCATGGTTTACAGTTTAAGAAAACTCAAATATCCTATCTCAAAAAATTATAATATTCTGGGAATCTTAATCTTAAACTGTAAACCATAATCAGCAATACTAAAATAATAAAAGGCTTGCAATATTTCAGTTGATTTGTAATGAATCCAGAATGTATTTTTTTTTTTTTTAAATTGCATTACAGAAAATAAAGAACTTTATCACAATATTTTAATTTTCTGAGACAGTCCTGTAAGTTCTCGTCCGTTAAATTGTCTTCTGCTCCCTGCAGGACAAGCCGAACGCCGTGAGCGTGTCGGAGCTGCATGACGCCTTGTCCCTGGACGCCCTGACGGAGGACAGGAAGTTGTTCCTCCTGGCCGCGCAGCTGGACGCTGACGGAGCTCTGCGGAGGTCCAGCCACGGCGTGGACACCGTCCAGGACGTCCTGCTCCAGCTCGTCTGACCTCTTCCCAGAGAGCAGAGCTGCAGGAGACGGATGGAGACCATCCTCCTCTTTCTCCGGCCTATTTGAGGCAGAGGAGGAGGTGATGACAAAGCCTGGAGGAAGAGAGCCAAAAAAAAAATAAGAGAGAGATGAAAAGATGCCAGAATGGAGCGCGTGGACTCATCTCGTCTTACTCACCGGAGAAGAGGAGGATGAGAGCAGACGGTGGGACAGCAGGACGCTCCACTTAAACGTTCATCTCCTGTCAGCGACTCCTAACTGTGTCCAAACGTCAACCAGCTACACCTTTATTTAAGCATGTTGTTCATACTTCACATAACACCCTGTAAGCAGTACTCGAGTTGTAAAAAGAAATCAGGGGGGATGGTGGATTTTATCATATGGGGACAGATAATTTGTGCTGATTACAAATAATATAATATATTACAAATAATAGCAGTGACCAAAACACCTGCAGAAATACTGCAGGAATGACATAGCAGCAGTTAAATGCAGCCTTCTGTAAGCTTTAAATATCCACTGGGCTTACATCAAATACATCAAAACACAACAATAAAAAACAGTTTTCTGAACTTGTCAATATGACTCTGTCCTTCACAGGATAAGTAAAATGGATCACTGCAAAAACTCAAAATCTTAACAAGAATATTTGTCTTATTTCTAGTTAAAATGTCTCATTTTAGTAAAAAAAAATCTCATTACACTTAAAACAAGACTCATCACTGGAAAAAACAACAATTTTCACCTGTTTCAAGTAGATTTTCACTTGAAATAAGTAGAAAAATCTGCCAGTGGAGCAGGATTTTTTTGCTTGTAATAAGAAGATAAATCTTGTCCCACTGGCAGATTTTTCTACTTATTTCAAGTGAAAATTTACTTGAAACAGGTGAAAATGGTCAAATAAGTTATTTTTCTGGTGTTATTTTTCTGGTGATGACTCTAAATGTTGAAATAGCAGTAAAACCACATTCATTGATGAAATGACATAAGGGATGGAAAGGGGGGATGGCAGTTTTACAGGGGGATGATTTGGACCGTTTTTATTTCAGGGGGGGATGCCGTCCCCTCTCATCCCCCCTCAACTCCAGTACTGCCTGTAACATGTCAGAATTGCAGATCTTGTGTCTCGTTTGATGTTTTATGAAATATTTTATCCTTTGGTCGGATCAGAAGAGTTGGCAGAGCTGAGCAAATGTTTTGACACTTTTCTTATTTCAGGAGAAGATAAATCCAGTCTGGTTACGTTGCACGTGCCACGGACTTATGATTCCCGTCAATAAAAACGTGAAAGAAAGAAAGAAAGCCATGTAGAGATGATAAGGAAGGCTGAAAAACTAATTTTAAACAGTTTCTTTGATGAAGTTTCAAACTTTACGGCGATCAGCCGTGATCCTCATCATTGTTCTCTGAAGTTTATTTTGATTCCCAGGAGCAGCACCAATGAGCTCAAAACAAAGCAAAACTGGCTCCAGACGCCACTGGACATTCGCACCATCAGAGAAATGAAGCATGTCGTGTAAAAAGAAATTAAAGACATAAAATAACTTTTTGATCCAGATGTCATCAGTTCTGTCTTGGCTGTTTTAAATTGTGGTTCCTTGACAGTCTTGAACAAATTAAAAGCCCAAGAAAAAGAAAAAAAAAGCCCAACTCCCCCAAATCCATTGCTTTGGCCTGGTACGTTTCGTACCGGTGGACATGGAAGCAAACGAGAGCGGTAACAGTTCTTTTCTTAATAAGAAATTGTTGCAGGGTGACGTACAAGCTCCACTTTCTGGTTATTTTTTAAGGAAAATCAGCTCTATAATTTTTTTGATGTATACTCGATGGTTTAAAACTGTTGCTATGTAGACTACTTACTTTGAAGTCATTGTATGTATTGATTAACCTCATTTATCCATCAGTTTTGTTGCTGTTCTTGTTTATAAGAAGGATTTGATGTAAAATACAAGCACGTTTGTGGTTTGTACATGAAAGACCCGCCGACAACAAACAAAATCAGTGGCTCGCCTTACAGGCAACCATGGTATAAATAAAATAGTACGACACAAATAAAAAACAAATAAATAAGTAAACATGACAGTACACCGGCAGAACACTTTCAATGAATATTTTAACAGTTTTTCTACTAAAGACATTTATCTTTTAAACGAGATAGTAGTATTGAAGTTCATTGTATTTTATTTATAAAAAAAAGAATTAATAACAGGCATCATTTAAAAAAGCTGTAAATAGTATTTTCCAGTTGCACCAATATATTAAACAAGAGCAAGAGCATTTTACTGCCTTTCATCGTATTCATTATTTAATGCTTTTTCATGGGTATGTTGGTTATATTTGTGTGTTAAATGTTAGGAAATTTGGTAGAAAAATATTTATTCATTCTACAGTTAAAAAAACAGTTCAAACCCAGTTGTAACTTGAACAGAAATGACTCCACACAACCTGCAAACTACAGTTTTGTGTCATGTAAGTCTCAAGTAAAATAAACCAGCTTTTATCCTTTGCCTCATGATCAGACTCTTTTCTCTGCTAAAAACAAGACTAAAAACTTTTAATGGTAGCTAATTGAATGTGTCATGACCACTAATTGTGTTTTCCAATATTGTGCTAATGGGAAAGTATTTAATTAAAAATGTTCAATCACTAAATATGAAACCATTAGATGTCTTATACGCAGTAGAATCACATTACTGGTATTATTATTACACTTTCATTTACCATATCTACCAATAAATATGTGTATGATAAATTGTTTTCTTTTCTTTCAGGGTTTATTTGCTCTTACGGCTGTTTAATTAATTTTTCAATGTAGAAAAAGTTTAAATGTTAAACACTCATCCTTTACAGCTTTTGACGTCAAAGCTCTTTGTTACCTGCATGTGATCAGCTACGTTTATTAATGACACACTTAAATTAAATTAAAATTGTCTTTTATAAGTTTAATGTTGTGCTACAAATGTTTCACTTTTGGAAAAAGTTTAGTTGACTTGTTTGGTACTTTTCTGCAACCAGTATTTACGTATTTTTATGTCTTTTTTTTTGCGCTATTAAAACTTTGTTGCGGGTTCAGATATGTGCGTCATATCCATACAAAAGAGGAAATTATAAATGTCTGTTGAATAACATTCTGTTCCTTGTTAATAAAAAAGTAACCTTTTACATCAGTTTCACCACAGAGCAAATCTAATGTGACGTGTTTTTTTTATTTTTATTATTATTTATAACAATTTAAGAGAAATGCGCCACATGTCGATCTTTTGTTCATACGACTGCCCTCTAGTGGCCATGGAGTGCAACTGCAACGAAACTACAACTAATGTTTCCCTGCAGCTTTTACGGGACTGTCTGAGAAAATTAGAATATTGTGATTTTCTGTAATGCAATTACAAAAACAAAAATGTCATACATTCTGGATTCATTACAAATCAACTGAAATATTGCAAGCCTTTTATTATTTTAATATTCCTGATCATGGTTTACAGCTTAAGAAAACTCAAATATCCTATCTCTTACCCTGTAAACCATAGCAATATTAAAATAATAAAAGGCTTGCAATATTTCAGTTGATTTGTAATGAATCCAGAATGTATGACATTTTTTTTTTTTTTTTTTTTTTTAAATTGCATTACAGAAAATAAAGAACTTTATCACAATATTCTAATTTTCTGAGACATTCCTGTAGTTCGTAAGAGCAGGAACTCTGGTATTTCTGTACATCTTAATTCATCAAACCAACGTGATTAATAAAAGAAAAAGCCATCACAACTTATTTCCAAATGTGAAGGTGGTAAAATGAACTTTGTAGGGCATCTGTTAAGACTAAAGTGATATTTCTCCCTCATCAATCGGAAGGACTTTGAGTGTGAGAAGAAAGGACTGAACTGTTTAAAAGTAGTTGCAACCCTCTAAAAAAGGCCAATAAGTGTCCATGTTCAGTTTCATATACAGGACTGTCTCAGAAAATTAGAATATTGTGATTTTCTGTAATGCAATTACAAAAACAAAAATGTCATACATTCTGGATTCATTACAAATCAACTGAAATATTGCAAGCCTTTTATTATTTTTATATTGCTGATTATGGTTTACAGTTTAAGAAAACTAAAATATTCTATCTCAAAGAATTAGAATATTCTGGGAATCTTAATCTTAAGATGTAAGCCATAATCAGCAATATTAAAATAATAAAAGGCTTTTTAATTGCATTACAGAAAATAAAGAACTTTATCACAATATTCTAATTTTCTGAGACAGTCCTGTATGTACTATGTTTTGTTTGGGTACGATATCAAAGTTTGTGAGAAAAGTAATGTATTTGAATACATTGTTTAAAAAAACATCGGTTTAATACATAGTTACTACATGTTATGATAAAAAACACTATGTAACATTTTGGCCATTTTTTTTTCAGTATTTACTTGTTTTATAATCCTCCACATTCATGCCCACGTTACCTCGTGATTCATTCCAGCTTCGCACGCTGCAAGTATTTTTTTGAGGACGTGCAAGAGATGGATTCAATTTCACCAAGATTTGGCTGCATTATGTGTCAAAAACACAGAGCCTACATGGATTGGCTAGGATGGATTAGTCTATTTCTCCCTCTCTTAAAATCAACGTATCTTTTATCATCTTTGGAGCCAGTGTTGGGGGTTACTCAGCTTGAAGGTCAAAGACCTTTTGCAGGAGGTTTTCAGTGTCTGACACTCTCCATCCTCAGTCAGTCTGTAGACAGAGACGAGTCTGGGCTTGCAGGAACATCTGTGACCAGGTTTGAGTCCTAGTTAAGTCTGAAGGTTTTTCTATAAATGTCTGAACAATCTATTATAATTTGTTGGCGTTTATAGAGGACTTGTTTACATCATTAGGCTTCTAGGATTGGCCTGAAATTTTTTTCATTTGAATCTCTAAATGAGGATTTTGCATTTCAGATGAACTTCTAAGCCTCCTATAATTTCATGGGATTGTTTTGTTTTGCTGACAAAATGCACAGATGTGTCATTAATAAAGGAGCTTATGGTTAATATTTTGGTTGCTTATTTATAACATCAAACTGGCTACTATGGACTGAAATGCTTGTGCTCAATGCTTAATATAATATTCAAATCAGGAAATCTTGGTGGAAAGTGGTGCTTTGTCATTATGGCGTGTTTTATTAAAAGTAGGTCAATATCAACTTCATTAAGTTTGCTCAATGCATGGTTTCAAAATGAACTTCCATTTAAAATAATATTTCTTTATCTGAATATTATATTTAACATTCACAATGACTAAATCTGGAGACAATTAATACATAATTATTATGTAAACTAGACAGATATATTCTCCTGCTCATCCCTGTGCACAAATGTATTATATATATATATAAATCTTCGTCTTTGAGTGCAAAATACATTTTGAAAACCCCCAAATTTTCCGCGTGTGTGCTCTGTTTCAAGTTTCAAGTTTATTTGAGATACATCATTGCATAACAATATGAATAATGATGTTTCTTACATTTTAACACAAGAGGACCGCTCTATTGAGAAAAAAAAATTAAAAAATAAATATCAACTGTAAGACAATGCTAAAAAAGTTCATTTTACTTCTGATAAAGCTTGTACGCTCTCGGGAGGAACGACATCTGGTGCCTTTTTGTGTGACTCACAGGTTGTGTTAGTGTTCTCCAGTGGTGTAAAGTAACAAAGTACAAGTACTTCGTTATTGTACTTAAGTAAGATTTTTGAGAATTTGTACTTTTATTGATACTTTCATTTTTCTGTACTCTTACTTTTACTTCGTTACATTTTCAAGGAAAAAATTGTACTTTTAATCCGCTATATATAAAATTGGACACGTCGTTACTCGCTACAAATTAAAGTCTTACATTAAATGAAAATGTAATAATATCACCATTATTTAGAGTTGTAAGCAAATTCTTGGATTCTTCATTTCTTTGCAATCCTTTTGAAAATAATTTTGTACTTTGAATTTTGTACTTTGTACTTTTTACTTTTTAACTTAAGTACATTTTACACCATGTACTTTTGGTACTTTATTATATTTAATTTGAGGTACTTTTATACTTTTACTTAAGTAATTTTCTTAATGGGTACTTTTTACTTAAGTCATTTTCAAGCAGAAAATTTGTACTTTTACTTAAGTACAATATTTTTGTACTTTTTCCGCCTCTGGTGTTCTCCCATTGCGTAGTGTGTAGCGACTTGTACTTGCAGACAGGCTCTGGATCATTGGGCTGGTCCCTTCTTTCAGTAGCCGATGGAATTCCCTTAAGGTGCCTCCTCTCTCCTCACCTCCTCTCTCCTCACCTCCAGAGTGGGGAAGGAGTTAGTTGGTATCCCTATGATGCGGCAGCACCTTCTCTGCAGACATTCCAGTTCCTGGATCAAGTGCTTTGGGAGGCCGGCCCAGACAGGTGAGGCATATTCCAGCACTGGTCTGATGAAGGTTGTATACCTGGGTCAACACATCTGTGTGCGCACGCAGTGCGGCCCTGTGAATAATCTAGTTCAGTGTTTCCCAACCCTGGTCCTCGAGTCCCCCCTATCCTGCATGTTTTAGATGTTTCCCTGCACCAACACACCTGATTCTAATTAATGGTCCTAATTAGCTTGTCATTAGGGTTGCCACCTTTCAGAAATAAGGGACGCCCTGATTTCAGCAGCGCAGGAGCCAAAAAAAAAAAGCCTCAAAACTTCTAAACTGAATAAAAATTTGTTTATTTTATATGAAAAAACAAAATGCTTTGATTTAAAGTTTAAACTGCTTTAATAGCATTGAACTTGCATGACTGTACAGACAACCATACTAGCAACTGAAATATCCTCCTATGCTACGTATGTCCATATCAGTCCAGATGTAATATAGCCTACAGGTGAAGAATATGGTGTAAAAGTTAATTTATTTCAATAATTCAACTAGAATATGGTGTAAAAGTTAATTTATTTCAATAATTCAACTAGAATATGGTGTAAAAGTTAATTTATTTCAATAATTCAACTAGAATATGGTGTAAAAGTTAACTTATTTCAATAATTCAACTAGAATATGGTGTAAAAGTTAATTTATTTCAATAATTCAACTAGAATATGGTGTAAAAGTTAATTTATTTCAATAATTCAACTAGAATATGGTGTAAAAGTTAACTTATTTCAATAATTCGACTAGAATATGGTGTAAAAGTTAATTTATTTCAATAATTCAACTAGAATATGGTGTAAAAGTTAATTTATTTCAATAATTCAACTAGAATATGGTGTAAAAGTTAACTTATTTCAATAATTCGACTAGAATATGGTGTAAAAGTTAATTTATTTCAATAATTCAACTAGAATATGGTGTAAAGGTTAATTTATTTCAATAATTCAACTAGAATATGGTGTAAAAGTTAAGGAAAATACGGTACAAATCGTGTCCCGTATTAGTTCAATACGGGACGCAACATTTTTTTCTCAAATAAAGGACAATTCCTTATTTTACGGGACGGGTGGCAACCCTACTTGTCATCAAGGTCTGCACAATTCTGTTGATGACACAGGTACTTTTATCACGGTGTGCTGAAGCAGGGAAACATTTAAAACATGCAGGACAGTGGGCCTCGAGGACCAGGGTTGAGAAACACTGATCTAGTTGAATAACCCTGGTCTACGTTCTAACATCACTTTGAGAGATGCATTTTGTTACGTCTTCAGCCAGATACCAACCTATGAATTGAGCTGTGATATGCTGCCCCCATGTGGTGAGAAGAGGTAGCGCCACATAATGCCTTTACTATGCTCATTTATCACCCCCCCTCAGGCCATTTTTGAACATTTTGATATTTTTTCTTTTCCTTGGTCTGGAGATCTTCATGGCTGTTACTGCTTATGCCATGAATTCCTGTCTTTTTTTTCTTAAAAAAAAAAAAAAATTATGTCATTTACTCTTAAAAAGGTCTATTTTACACTCCTGACACTTTTTGTGATCTCTTGGGGACTTTAAACCAGATATATTCACAAAAAAACTGCTATAAATCATAACAGATCAATATCTTGTTTGTCTTTTTCCAACATAAATCCCTTAAACCACTTCAGGTCTGCTCACAACTACCAAATACTGAATAACTTGCAGGATTTTAACCCTTTAATTGACCGAAGTGGAAAACTTTTTGCACACCGGATTTGCAGAAAGGTGCGTCGGAGGAGGAAAGCTGCAGCCAAATTTAAAAAGAAAACTCCTGCACACCTTCTTGTCACCGTACTCGTGTTTATTAGGCCAACGTTTCGGTCAAAGACCTTTTTCAAGGCATCAAAAGTGTTTTGAGTGTTCATGTTTTGCCTTGAAAAAGGTCTATGACGGAAACGTTGGCCTAATAAACACGAGTACGGTGAGAAGAAGGTGTGCAGGAGTTTTCTTTTTAAATTTGGCTCCAACCCTTTGACAAAATCTAAACCTGATGCCATACTAATACTTAATGCAATATATCCAGTGTTACTTCTACTTTTTGACATATCCGTGACCTTAATTGAACCTGCATGCTCTCGCTCTGTTACTGAGCACTCATCTCAGTTTCATAAGCACCAAAAATAAACGATGCTCTTGCATGAGACTTTCAGTTTCCTTCAGCACTTTATCTTTTGATTTTTGTCTTCAACCAACAGACGGAGACTAAAGTGAGCAAGAAGAGAATGTGTGCATCATTGTTTGTGACCTTTTTTAACCCTTTTGGAGTTTGATAAAGTATGTTCTCATGTTATTCTATTCAGCACTGAACTGGTTAGTCTTTTTTAACCAGGACTGTTTGTTGGACCCTGAGCCCCAGCTTCATAGGATCATCATCTGTAAGATGATTATGAAGACAAATGAGGGGAAAAAAAAGTATAAAATCTAGAACAAATCATCACACTCTGCCCTCTGGTTTACTCCTGACCTCTGAACTCCTGAAAGATGCACAAGAAAACCCGTCTTAACAGTTCATCTCTCTCATCCATGGTTTAATCACTTCCAGACTCGACTACTGCAATAGCATTCTTTATGGTACATCTAAAGTCCTCAAACTTCCGTATCCCCAGAACTGGTTGAAGTTATTAGCCTACAAATAATTTTTCTTTTGAATCCAGAGCTGAACAATTAATCAGCTCGACACTCACCTGATAGATCAATCAATCGGCATTTCAACGTTACTCAAACGGCTCCAAGAACAGAAACATCTATTCTGCACTTGAGAGAAACATCTATTAATTTCTTGTTGAGTTTATTCCGTCGTGCAAAAATGTGAAAATTAGTGGAAGAAAGTGAAGTCATCTGAAAGGAGGAACTGCTCAGTCAACGACTACATGGCAGCTAGATCAGGGGTCGGCAACCCTTTAGCGCTGCCCTATTGGCTCCCTGGAGCTTTTTCAAAAATGTTTCTTTTTTTTTTCCTCTTTATTCTCTTGTCCTTTTTTCCTCTTTTCTTCTCGACATTTCCACTTTTTTCTCGAGATTGTAATTCAACATTAATCGCGACATTTCGCCTTTTGTCTTCATTCTAAGGCTTATACAAGACTTTTCATTTTTTGCGGCTCCAGACATTTGTTTTTTGTGTTTTTGGTCCAATATGGCTCTTTCAACATTTTGGGTTGCCAACCCCTGAGCTAGAAGGTCAAAGGAGAAAATGGATATCGTTCTACAAACGTCTTCAAGACTCCGCAGAAAAACGCAGGGACAGAATTACCAAATATCGTCATGGACGAAAGACAAAACGAAAAAACTTGAGTTGAGAATTTGAGAAATCGTGATGAAGGAAAAACTTTAAAAAAAAATTTAACTTAGGAGAAACAGTTTGCACTGAGCAGAAGTGAGAGCAACTACAGACTCTAAGAAAAGACCCATGAAGACATGGTCTTGGATGGGAAAACAATGAAGTTTTAAGAAAGGATCACAATTTTCAGAACAAGTATACAAAAAATATTTACATGGAAAGAAATCTGAAGAATTGCAGATTTATGTGGTCCAATCCCAGACTTCTTCTCAAAACCAGGAAATACCTGGAGGCTGAGGATGCAACAAACTGTCACAGGTGTTTTAATCACATTATAGTGAATCAATTCATAGAAAAATAAATCTTATGACCACCATGAGGATTTGGAGACGCGGGATGAAACTTTTCCAAAACTAAAACCAAAGCCAGCAACAGAGGAAAGAACCACGAAACACCCATGAAGCCTGGGGGGTGATATTTGACAAGTTTTGAACTGAAACTTTGAAAATCCAGCTGAATTTATCTCCAAGACTTGAATACCAGAAACAATCCACAAATTTCAGAATAAACTGAAGGAACATCAGAACCAGACTGGAAAATATTCCTGATGATCCAACAGACTGAGTGTGCACAGGTGCATCTACAAATACTTCCACCCATAATCACATCACACTATGGACGTCCTGGAAGTAGAAAACCTAGAAACCCAGACCTGTATCGTTTCACGGCGCAGACAGTAAAACTTGCTCAGAGCTGTAGCAGACTTCATAGCAGAGGAAAGTTAGGAGACTCGGAGCAACGATGCAAGAAAGAGAAGCTTACCGAGCAAAAAGCAGAGCTCATCATGGACATCTTCATGGAACTTACAGGACTGTCTCAGAAAATTAGAATATTGTGATAAAGTTCTTTATTTTCTGTAATGCAATTAAAAAAACAAAAATGTCATACATTCTGGATTCATTACAAATCAACTGAAATATTGCAAGCCTTTTATTATTTTAGTATTGTTGATTATGGCTTACAGTATAAGATTAAGATTCCCAGAATATTCACATTTTTGGAGATAGGATATTTGAGTTTTCTTAAGCTGTAAGCCATGATCAGCAATATTAAAATAAAAAAAATGCTTGCAATATTTTAGTTGATTTGTAATGAATCCAGAATGTACGACATTTTTGCATTACAGAAAATAAAGAACTTTATCACAATATTCTAATTTTCTGAGACAGTCCTGTATTGATCAACAACCAACGAGTAATCAGTTTGTGCTTTTATCATTAGTCCTTTTAATCTTATTACCCAGGGTTTAGCCCTTGAACTGGGATTTTAAGTAATAACCCTTTTTTCTTTTAAAAATACAACCCTTGGTGTAGTTCCCTTTATAATGGCCGTTTCACACCGCGGTCTTGCTATAGTAATATTTCTATTTCACCAGAATGAGGTTCAACTCCTCTATCACTGTTGCTTTTCTATGTACTACTCATAAAAGGACTGGTCAAAATACAGGACTGTCTCAGAAAATTAGAATATTGTGATAAAGTTCTTTATTTTCTGTAATGCAATTAAAAAAAAACAAAAATGTCATACATTCTGGATTCATTACAAATCAACTGAAATATTGCAAGCCTTTTATTATAATAATATTGCTGATTATGGTTTACAGTTTAAGATTAAGATTCCCAGAATATTCTAATTTTTTGAGAGAGGATATTTGAGTTTTCTTAAGCTGTAAGCCATAATCAGCAATATTAAAATAACAAAGGCTTGCAATATTTCAGTTGATTTGTAATGAATCCAGAATGTATGACATTTTTGTAATTGCAATACAGAAAATCATAATATTCTAATTTTCTGAGACAGTCCTGTAATGCCTTTTTCACACCCTGGTCTTGCCATGGTAATTTCTATTTCACCAGAACGAGGTTCAAGTCCTCTACCGCCGTTGCTTTTCAATGTACCCCTCATAAGGACTGGTCAAACTAAATATCCTTTGCAGAAATCTACGAGAAGCATCAAATAAACTCTTGTAATCAGGCTGGATTAGGACCGGGAAGCATCCACGTGGATGAGGTTCAGAGCCGGAGGGGTTGGAGTTGGGAGTAAATGATCTGCTACATCAACCCGGTGTGACCATTAGAACTGAAAGACATTTTTTACTTAACATTACTGCGATTACAAAAACTGTATGCATTTCACAAAGTTGTATTTTCACTTAACACACCACTGGACACTTCTGGGAGGCCTGGGGTGGTCCAAATCTGTTACACACATGTAGCAAATTGAGCCCTGAGTCGACCTATCAGTATGTATGGATTAATTTACCAGAATAATAATAATGAAAAAAAAAGGTTGTTTTTTTTACCAACTTCTGCATAATACTGCTCGTCTTTGTCAAGAAAGTAAGACATTTGAATATGAACCCAATAGATTAAATCAAATATTTCAGCAACATTTACAGGTATTACATTGGATGGCAAAGAAATAAAAAGCGGATTAATTTAAATTTACCAGTTTCAAAGGCTCATTGAGATTTCAAAACACTGACCGATTGCTGATGCAAAGTTAATTTGCAGCAGAAAGGACCATTAGTTTTCCATCATAATGAGCTTACAATAGTGCACATTAGACTTGTGTGAAAGTGAGCGACGGGTCGTTGGTTGAGATTTGACCCAGTTAGTCTCATACACATGTAGTTTAACAAGTATAACAAAAGCATGCTAGCATTTTTTTTAATGTTCGGCAGCCCATCCGATTTTCATTTCATCAGTGCTAACTTTTACATCCTTGATACAGGACAAAGTGATGGAATCAGGGGGGATGTGGGGGCTAAACTGTGCGAACTGTCCAGTTTAAGTCACACTCTGGGGACCCAAAAAAAAAAATTATATATTACTGAAAACTGGTTTTTTTATTTGTCAAAAAAAGCTCCTTTACAGCGCCACAATTTTCAACCTGTAAAGCCAGCAGACATGTAAAATACAACCCTTACAATACATTAGAATCAAAACAGGTACCAAAAAGTACAGTAAAAATTACACTTCCTGTGGAAATGTGGAAGGAAAAAAAAGGGGGGCACGAAACTTAAAACAAAAATCATAGAATTGAAAAAAAAGAAAAAATAAGGGGGCGGCAAGGGAGGGGGAAAAAAACAAAACAAAAAGAAGACACGGAAAAGTTACATTTCTGGTGTTTTCTGTACAAATGGTCTGTCATAAAAGAGGTCGAGCGGGGCCCAGTGTGTCCGTCCAGCCATCGATCTCACCGGATCCCTGGTTTCCTGAAGAGACAAAGCACAAGTTCAGCAGCCGGGCCAACGCAGCGCTTCAAAGTTACCTTTGCCAAAACACCGTTGAAGCATCGCTAAGTTTCGTGTTGATTTACAGTCACTTTAAAACAGCGGTGTCAAACGGAACCGGCCCCCAAGGAGGTTCGATCAGGCCCGTGGGATAATTTAAAAGTGAAAAAATGCATAAAAGAGATGGAATTCAAATTTTTAATAAGATGCAATTCATGTATTATCCGCTAGGGGGCGCACTCTTTTGATCAGAGTAGAAAACAGCGGTATCAATGCACCATCTGCTTCTTTATAAATCGCATTTAATCTAAAGGTGCATTACTATATTTTTCAATACCAGTTACTTAGTTAAAGTTTTGTGCCTTTGCAATGCATATATGATGATAAAAGTAAATTGCACATTTGTCTAAGGAAATATGTATGGAGGATTTTTTGTGCCAAAATTAAATAAATACATCATTAATTAAAATGGGAATGAAATATATCATTAATTAAATGTGTCATTAATTAATTACAATTAAATATGTCAGTAATTAATCAAAATACAATTCATTTTAAGTAAATAAAAATGTATCGTTTCAGCTTTTAATTTATTAATGACACATTTAATTAATGATTTCGTTTGATGAGTGAAACTGACAGTTTTACATTTCATGATTCACACACCAACACGAAATCATTAATTAAATGCTGAAATAAATATATTTTTTTACTTAAAATGAATTGTATTTTAATTAATTAATAGTATATTTCATTCTAATTTTAATTAATTAATGATGTATTTATTTAGGCACAAAAAATCCTCCATCAATATGAGGTGTTCCATGAAATGTTTTGTAAAAGTAATGTTCATTGAATTTCAACATTTTCCTAATGTTCTTGTGCTTTTTTTACACCAAAACAAAGGAAAGAAATGATATTTTGAGTGCGACTTCCATACATGCTATAGCTATAATAATATAGCATGTATGGTATAATTTTAATGGTCCGGCCCACTTGACACCCCCGGTTTAAAACGATAACTTCTCATAACAAAGCTGTGAGTTGAAGTCGTACCGTACCAGGTGATCAGTATGGCTTGTAGTTGGCCTGGTGCGCCCCTCGTCTTGGGGTTTTCCCATAGTTGGCGTTGCCCTGGTCTGTGGAGCAAACAAATCAAAACATTTACATACCATAATATCTCAGTTTGCTCAGTCTATTAACAGCACGACTCCTCACTCAGGTTGAGTGTCCACATCTAAGGACGCATATTCAACTTCATGCAATGCAAAACAGTTGAAAATACCATGCCAATTTGAGTGTTACAATTACAAATTGGCCTTTTTTTTTAAATAAGAGCTCATATACATCATTCACATTTCTTCTATGGAGTTTTAGTTATTTAATAAGTGAGCATGTCTGCACTTACTGTAATCATATCCAGTGCCGTATCCATAGTAACCAGAGGTGTAGTCGTAGTTGCCGTAGCCGCTGTATCCCCCGTATCCACCGTAGCCTTGGTTACCGTAGCCCTGGTTCCAGTAGTTTCCATAACCCTGGTTCCAGTTCTGGCTTTGTCCTGAAAACACAAGGCAGAGGTTCATGTTGAATCTTCTGGCACAGACATCTAACCTGCATACGTGCTCTCGGAAAATTAACTCAATACAGAAGCATTTTGGGGGCAGGATTCCCAACTATTCTAGACAAAACAAAACCACCAAACATGCTCGATTTCTATTTGGCCATTACTCTGGGAAGAAAGCAATGTATTTTCCAGACTACGTCGCAACAGCCATAAAATGCATAATAAAAGGAAAAAACATGTCGCACTGGAGTATAAGTCGCATTTTTGGTGGAAAATTATTTTATAAAATCCAACACCAAGAACAGACATCTTGAAAGGCAATATTAAATAAAAATACAGGCAAAACAGGCTGAATAATTGTACGGTCTGTTTACATTACATGACACAACTGAGAACGTGCCTGGTATGTTAAGAGTTATTCAGATAACTATAGCATAAATAACATGTTAAGAAGTTTACCAAACCATCAGTGTCACTCAAAATTACTAAAATCCAAGGAAATCATCCTCGGTGTCACTTTTAAACAACTCTGGAGGTAGAAGATGCGGCGCTTCCTCTTCTACGTCGCTTACGTTTTAAAGTTACCGCTAATGTTGAAATTACCAACACCGGCCTACAGCGCCCTCTTGCGGTTTAAGGTGAAAACACGTGAAATGATATACCGGTAATAATGTGTAATTTCACACATAAGTCGCTCCAGAGTAAAAAAAAAAACACAACATGTAGTCTTGAAACTACGATAATTTAACCATGAATGTGCAGATTGTTCCTCCTCACCTCCACGGCCCCGGCCTCCACGTCCTCCTCCTCCGTAGCCGCCGCCACGTCCACCGCCGTACTGCTGCTGCTGGTAAACCTCCTTGGGCTGGGCGATCTTCAGCTCACACTGAAACACACAAGAGCAAGACCTTTTAGATGAAGTTCAACATAGTCAGGCTCCCTTTACTCCTGATAACTAGAATCTTTTGGGGATTTTGGCTCAGTGCAAAAAATGGAATGATGCACATCACTCCATCAAAATTTAAAGCGACAGTCTAAATTACATTTACTACAGTCCAGATAAGTAAATGCTCAGTATAGGAGGGCTAAAAAGGTTATATCTGTTCTAAAAATTAGGAGCAACATTGCAGCAATAAATCAGACCATAAGATGCTGCAATCAGACTTAATACAAACTCTTTAAACTCTTTCCTGATTTAAACAGGAAATATTTATCTACATATAGATTTGTCTCTTTAATTTGCTTTGCTTATGTTTTTTCAGTATATACATTTTATGTATTCTGATTATTTTTTTGTTTTAACCTGTTTGAATAAATAATTAAATGAAAAAAATGAATCAATTTGAATGTTTCCTTTGGCTCCAAACATGCACTGGTAACAACTGTTCATTTCAATCATAAAGTCCCAACAATAACCTCAATATAGAGAAGCTTTTCAAAATGTCTCCACATTAATTTAAAACAATTTTGAAAATGGATTTCTCATATTTAGAGTAATACTATAAATCAATACAATACATATTCCAGAAGTAAGTAGCTGCTGTGGCTCCACAGTATTTTGTTTATGCATTTAATGCTTTAAAACAAAAATCAGAACGCCACAACCCCCAACAATTTAAATGAAATACAGAGCATGCTCCAGTTGGCAGCATAACCATAACGAAGTATATATATATATTAAATGAGGAAAAAGAAAAAAGCCAGCCAGCTTTGCGCCAGTGGAAAGCCCGACTTTACACTCAAGACCTCATTAACTTGCGCCTCCAGGATCAAGACACTCTGGCCCTTTTTAAACCGTTATGTAATAATGCACTCATCAAACTCAGTACTTTAATATTCAAGACAATAGTTTTTTAGAGACGCATCATGTACATACTCTGCCTCCCTGGATGGTGTGGTACTTCTTCTCCAGACACTTCTTCACACTGGCTTCGTCTTTGTATGTGATGAAAATGAAACCCCTCCTTTTCTTCGATTTGGGATCAATGGGGAGTTCAATAGTTTCAATCTGAAAAAACAAAAACAAAACCAGAATAAATGTGATATATAAAATGTTTTAAATACAAAACAATGCGGTTTGAACAGTCAACTTCCTGCTACCAAGAGGCCAACATGGTGGTTAATTAACGAGCCGCTAGCCTACTTTGTTTGGTGTCTAAATCATTTTTAGAGAAAAAGAAATGGAAACTGACCTCGCCAAATTCACCAAAATATTCCCTGATCATGTCCTCGGTCGTCTCGGGATTCAAACCTCCCACAAAGATCTTCTTGACGGCCTCCTTCTTCATGGCCATTGCCCTCTTGGGGTCAATCTGACGACCGTCGAGCCGGTGTTCCTTCTGCTCCAGCACCTGAACACAAACACATTTTAAATCAAAAACATGAATCACCAGTTGCTTGGTCTGGCGGTGGCACATTTATTTATTTCGCCGATGTTGGGGATTAATGCTTCACCTTATCAACGCTGGGCGCTTCTTTAAATAGAACAAAGCCAAAACCTCTGGATCGACCAGTGTTTGAGTCCATCTTGATGGTGCAGTCTGACACCTCCCCAAACTTACTGAAGTAATCCTTCAGGTCCTTTTTACTCGTGTCCCAGCTGAGGCCGCCAACAAACATTTTACTGCCGACACAACAAACACAAAACACCCAAAAAACATTTGAAAACCACGTCCACGGCTCAGAAGCCCAAAGTAAACCCACCTTTTAGGGGTAAAAACGATAAATCGTGTCTATACTAAGCTTTACATTGGTCCTTAAATGTCAGATTTGTTTGTATACTCTCGATGCAACTCACCCGGCATCTTCCTCCTCTTTGCTGGCATCAATCTTGCCTCCATCTGTGTCCTGGCCGTCGTCGCCGACCATCAGCTCCAGCTCCTGCTCTTGCTCCTGTTCTTGTTCCTGCTCCGCTCCATTCTGGTCCTCTTCCCCCTCGTTGCCGTTCTGCTCCGATGTCTCCATTAGCAGAGTCTCAGCGTCCGCCATTCTGACTGTGTGTCTCTTCAAGGGACTGAGATGGGACAAGGATTAAAATTAGACTTGAAATTAACATCACAAGCTCCAAGAAACTATTGCTTTGTGACATCCTGCTACAAGACTGCATGGAGGAGCCACTAATATACACATAAATGAGACAGAATTGTGGAATCACTAAATGATGTGCAAAACTTTCTACCACACATGTGGAAAGACCACCTTCTTTCCTTTCATCAATGTATTTAAATAAGGCTGTGCAACAGTAAACCAGAAGAGGAAGAGCTTTGGTTGGTCCCAAACCACAAGATTAGTAACTCTTGCAGGTCATTTGGTACCTTTGTTAATTCAGGCTATTCTTCCCATCATTTTTAGCCGATGTCTCTACCTTATATTTGTTTCATTATTAATATATATAAAAAAACGACTTTTTCCTATAGAAAGACCAATTATGGGAGAAAAATAACCAAGTTGGGAAGTTATTTGATCGAGGAGTTATGTTAAGGAAATAGTGTTTGTTAGCTGGTTAGGTGCAAAGGCACAACCAATGGGAAAATCTGTAGCCTAATAGGTAAATTAGCAGTCATTTATTATTAATATGTATGTTTATTTTATAATAGAGGTAACAAAGGGGCAGGGTTAAATACGTTTTACTTCTACCTGCTCCTCTTTGGACAGTTTTTTTCTTTCTTTCCCTGTTTGTATTACGTTTTTGTGTTTTTTTTCCTGTATGTTCTGAATTTGTTTTAAAATGTTATATTTTTTTCCTTATGTGTTCGAAATAATGTTGCGTAAAGGCTGAAATGTATACACAAACACTAATAAATTGGTATTTAAAGGGTTAAATCTCATTACAATTGTTTGCTGGCTTTGAGTTAACTGGAAGATGGGGGGGGGGGGTTACAAAACACGGTATTTATCAGTAATATATTAAGTTATATATATAAGTTTTCAATAACCTACAACATTTACTGCAAACAGGCGTGATACGACGGCTAGGGCAGAAACGGAGCGAAATAACGTGAATTATCGTCAACAAGCCAAATATACAGGAATTTAACCGGTTAAATTCCTCTTGGCTCGTTCTTAACTTCTAAATTAAAAAAAGAAACTCAGAAAATCAGTACAATTGTACGTCCCAGTGAGTTAAAAGTGAAACAGAAAATCATCAATTACGAAACGCTCTTAAAGCCGCCATGCAGGTAACGCTGCAGCGTGGTGCCGGATAAAACCATTCTTGCTAAATTAATCAAAAAATACACAGTTTACACAATTTAGAACCTTTAAATGAAAGATCTCTCTGTGTGGAGTGTGTGGCCGGGATGGTGGCGTCTGATCTTGGGTTTGATCCCCGGTTTGGGGCTTTTATCCGCAGCAGCAACACAAAGGTCTCCATGTTGTTCCCTCGGACCGCGCTTTGCTGCAGAAACCGAGGCCGGAACGCTCTGTTTCTGCAGCCAAATCCCCCCAACTAAACACCACCTACACCCCAAAATACCTGATTTTTAAAATACTTAGAGCCTTAACTTGATTGCACGAGAAAACGACACAAAACGAGGTAAATTTCGAGGTTTGGCGTTGACGTACTTTAGCTCCCGCGGTGGCTAACAGCAGTTAGCTTTAACCCACATGAGGACGCACTTACAAACAAACACCCCCTGGGCGCAGTAAGGGGTAAAATACTGTATAAATATTCAAAACCCGCCCGTGTTTGTTAAATTACCTTTGTAAAAACGCAGTCTTGACTTACTTGAAGTGAATAATCCGGAGACGCCGACTCGCTGCTCAAAATGGACACTCTCCAAACTCACCGCTAACTCGTGGCAACATATATACGACCGGATGTGCGCAGGCGCCACGGGACGTCGGAGCAAGCGCGTCCCTGATTGGACGACGCGCTCCGATTCAAATATGAAGGCGTGACCTGATTGGTCGGCGCCGCGATCCCGCCGTGACAAAGAGGGCACGTTTTTAGTTAGTCAGTTAGCAGCCGAATGCTCTTCCTTTCCCCTTCTGTTCCTGCAGGAACAATGCTGTTTTTGGATAGTTACCGTGCATAGGGATGGGCGGTATGGACTAAAAAATGTATCACAATAATTTCTGCCATTTATCCCGATAACGATAAAAATGATGATAAAAAAATACCACCTTTGTAACTATAAATCTATCACCACATTCAGTCTTTGGAGCCCCCAAAACACTGCTCTCAAAGATACTAAATGCCACTAAACGTCTGTCTGTCTTTCTTTCTTTCTTTCTTTCTTTCTTTCTTTCTTTCTTTCTTTCTTTCTTTCTTTCTTTCTTTCTTTCTTTCTTTCTTTCTTTCTTTCTTTCTTTCTTTCTTTCTTTCTTTCTTTCTTTCTTTCTTTCTTTCTTTCTTTCTTTCTTTCTTTCTTTCTTTCTTTCTTTCTTTCTTTCTTTCTTTCTTTCTTTCTTTCTGGCTCACATCTTTCTTTTTTTCTTTCTTAATTTCTTTCTTTCAGGCTCCTTTCTTCATTTATTTATTTATTTCTGGCTCATATCTTTCTTTCTTTTTTTCTTTCTTAATTTCTTTCTTTCAGGCTCCTTTCTTTCTTTCTTAATTTCTTTCTTTCTGGCTCATATCTTTCTTTCTTTCTTGCTCATATCTTTCTTAATTTCTTTCTTTTAGGCTCCTTCCTTCCTTCCTTCCTTCCTTCCTTCCTTCCTTCCTTCCTTCCTTCTTTCACGTACGTTGTGCGTGGATTTAACACAGAACCAAAAATCAGCTTCACACAAAAACATCATCAACGGGAATTTATCTTTTTTACCGCGAAATGACAAATTCTTACCGTGGGGACTTTTTTTGACGGTATATCGTGAACGGTAAAATATCACCCATTCCTACCGTGCACACTGACCAAAAGACGTACATGGATATGCAATAAACATATTTACAGAAAGAAAGGATGACAGAACGGGTCATGTAAACATAGGGGAAGACTGGATCAAGCATCCCATCTTTTTCACTGGGAAACAGGAATCAATTGGCAGTTTGCAGATTATCTAGGTCTTTATAGAAGTACAAAATAAGGCTGTTTGTGTTTTATATTTATCTGTCAATATATTTTTGAAAAAACTGATCAACCCAAGGAAGCATTGTTGTGCTGTGTGCAGTTTTTAGTTTTCTTTGGGTACTCAAGCTTCCTTCCACTGTTGAAAAGCATGTACAGTCCATGGGCCAGACCAGATATCAGTACCACTCAAGGTGACAAACTTGCTTATAATTTCTGAAAAGATCCATGACTATAGATGATATTTTGGTATAATAACCTTCCTGAGTGGCAGCTGGATCAGAGTTATCAGCTCATGAAATTACCACCCCCTTCAGAAAATTACACTATAGACCCTGGTGCATAACCTGGTTTAGACTCATGTACAGGAAATCTGTCAATGTTTCACAATATTGTCTTTGCTATCATTTTAAAGGGGACCTGTGAGTATTCCAGTTTTTGTATTTTGTGTCTCTGTTGTTCCTAGATGACACAGGGCTAAAAGATAGTTTATCATTTAGGTGAAAATTGTGTAAAAATGTGTTTTGTTTATAGTTTAAAGAGCTGCAGTGACCTCTATGTTGGTCAGAAAGATTCACATTTTAGCTTGAATGAATGTTTAAAAGGTCCCCTTTAAAATGATACCAAAGACAATATAGTGAAACATTGACAGATATCCTGTACATGAGTCTAAACCAGGATATGCACCAGTATCTAAAATGTATTTTCTGAAGACGGTGGGTAACTTCATGAGCTGATAACTATGATCCAGCTGCCACTCAGGAAGGTTTTCATACCAGAATATCATCTATAGACATGGATCTTTTCAAAAATCATAATTAAGTTTTGTCACCTTGAGTGGTACTGACAAGTGAAATTTTGGGCTCTGGGCCACGGACTTGTATGTGAGTAAGTCATTCCTATTGGAGTGCATGTGAGCAATTGCCTTTTACCAAAAGAGAACTGGGATAAGCTCCAGCAGACCTGAAAAGGAAAAGCACGTATCAATAAAAAATGGATAGATGGATAGGCCTTCGGTCATGTCTGTGACTGTGGAAAACTCCATCCTCTAACATCTCAGTCCCTCTTATCCAATTTATGGTCCACCCACACATAACATGGTGAAAACGTCCTCAGCATTGCCGTCCATTCACTTTGAATTTGGTAACGCCAAGCAGGGGCGTCAATTGGGTATGAAGGTACGGCAGCCGCCACACCCTGGCTTCAAGGGAAAATGTAAATGTTTGTTTTTTAAATACATTTATGGAATTACTCTGTGTCTATTTGTATTGATTATTCTATTACTTAATACATATAGAATAACTACAAATGCAAATCAGAACAACATGATCGATTTCACTAGTTATTATACACTGCAAAAACTCAAAATCTTAACAAGAATATTTGTCTTATTTCTAGTTAAAATGTCAAATTTTTAGTCAAAAAAAATCTCATTACATTTAAGACAAGACTCAAAAACAACTATTTTCACCTGTTTCAAGTAGATTTTCACTTAAAATAAGTGGAAAAATCTGCCAACAAGATTTTTTTGCTTGTAATGAGAAGATAAATCTTGTCCCACTGGCAGATTTTTCTACTTATTTCAAGTGAAAATTTACTTGAAACAGGTGAAAATGGTCAAATAACAAGTTATTTTTCTGGTGATGACTCTTGTTTTAAGTGTAATGAGATTTTTTGACTAAAAATTAGACATTTTAACTAGAAATAAGACAAATATTCCTGGTAAGATTTTGAGTTTTTGCAGTGAGCGAGACTGCATTTGAAAAAGTTTCAATTTTCTTGACCACACAGATAAGCTACATATCAGACTTCTGTGATGAGTATTTGCTGGATGTGTTGATTGATACTGTAGTTAAGTTCTGTGACTCGTAACCTTGCCATACCTTAGCTTCGACTGAATTGACGCCACTGATGCCAAGTGTTGCAGAACTGAGTTGTTGGGGAATTTAACATTTTTGATGTGAGCGTAATCAAGTTGAGTTGAGTAGAATTATACTTTAATGTCCACTAGGGGAAATTTGTTTTAGGCATCAAATACATGCATAGCGTATAAAAACACATACAATCAACACATACAGACAGCAACAGATATCAGACTCAATACCACAATAAAATTAGTTAGAAACCAAGCAGCAGTGAACGACATTGCACATTCCCTAGGCAAAAATTGCATCTATCCCGGAACCTCATTTCATTATTGGTACAGTATGAAAAAAAGCAAGAACAAAGAATAAAAACAAACTTTTTCCTCATTTCCTCATTCGCAGCATGGTAGTAAAGATATAAAAACAAGGACTGACTACTACAGATCAGTCAGCAGCTTAGTTACAGCAGATCAGGTCTTTGTTGAGGCTATGGGACGAGTGCTGGCCAGTAAAATCGTAAAGGGGGTGTTTGAAATATGTGGTTTATTTTTGGATCAAAGAACATATTTTATCAGTTGTTTATGGTCAAGTGTCACCTGTCAAGTTTAACACGGCCATCCTCAGGCTTCATCCTCATCAGTGCTTAAAAGCATAATTTTTCAAATAACCACACTCCCAGGGTTTTATTTACTCGTCTGTACTAACAGCAGTTCTTTGTTCACTGGTGTAGAGTAACCGGTCACATAATTTATTTATTCATTTATTTATTTATTGACCTTATTTTAACCAGGGAGAAGAAAAAAAACAACTCACGAGATTAAAAATCTCCTTTTCATGAGTGCCCAGGCCAAGACAGGCAGCGGTTAAGAACATATGAGTTACAAAACACACATAATAACAACAATATATACATTAAATATGTACATAAGCACTACATAACACCAGCAAAAAAATCATGTAATGACACCAGATTCTTGCCGATTCCAAGCGTAGGGAGTCGTCTGATTATGGTTTACAGTTTAAGATTAAGATTCCCAGAATATTGTAATTTTTTGAGATAGGATATTTGAGTTTTCTTAAGCTGTAAGCCATGATCAGCAATATTAAAATAATAAAAGGCTTGCAATATTTCAGTTGATTTGTAATGAATGCAGAATGTATGACATTTTTGTTTTTGTAATTGCATTACAGAAAATCACAATATTCTAATTTTCTGAGACAGTCCTGTAAATCACATCACCATCATCATGCACAGACATACAAGTAGCAGAGACAAGTCTCTTTGTGGCTTCAAAACAAAAAGGCAAGACTTAATTCTAAAGAAATAACCCAATTTCAGCTTAATTTTTTCAGTCAAAAAGCTCAACTAACTAGCTCAATCTCAGTATCCTGGAAAGTAGAGGGAGATGGAAGATTCAGGAACTTTGATTTTTGCCTCAGAAAATATCATGAGTTGTGTTTTATTGGTATTTAAGATTCAGTGTGTTCTTAAGCTGGAGTGAAACCAGGCTGTAGATATTTTATCAGCTATCTCAGAGCAAGAGGCAGGCCATCCATTTAGTCATTTATTTATAAGTTGCTTTGACACAGAGAGACCGTGGTGGCTGAGTGGTCCGGCTACTGGTTTTGCTACCAGGAAGATCAACCTTAAATTAAAAGCTGCGGCTAATGTTTTGGGCACTTTTTTGATTTGTATAAAATGTAGTAAGCATTTTACACAAATATATACACACCACCTCTGTAACTACAGTGTTATCAGACATGGAAATACGGTTAAATGCACTTGAAGAGGGGCTCTCTTGGACATGTACATGTGGTTTTCCCAGATTGACCTGAGTCCTGAATTCTGAGTTCAAAAGAAATGCAGCGTCCGTGTTAAAAAAGGAGCAGAAACACAAGGTGGCCAAATGTGGTTACGGCCAAGCACCAGATGCTATTAAACTGCACACAACCAAACCAAAACACATCTACAAACTCTGCAAGAGACCATTGGAAGTCAGTGAAACCTTTTTACTCCAACAAACCTATAATTTTGTCATAAAACTTTGCTATTTATTGAACGTTTGTGCCCCTAAAGCTTGCTTTGTCAGACATGGAGAACACCAACTTGGCAAGAGCTGACTGAATTGAAATAATAGTTTAGCACATACTAAGTGATGTGACCTTACATTCATTGAGATTCTGTTGATGATTTCATGTCGCTACGAATAAGACACCTGAAGGCAGACTGCAAGATCAAGAATAAAGGGCCAATCCCAATACACCCCCTACTTTCTACCACTAGCTCTCACTCACTACCACTTCACCCTAAAAATGAGTAGGGTCCTTGTAATGTTCCCTAGGGATTGGACACCACTTGCTACGTCACTGCGTGGTTTACGTTCGGGTACGTAAGCGACTGTGTAGTTACGTTTGCACATACGTCACACCATATCAGGAAGCCCAGAGATAAAAGCTGTTTTAATTTCCGCTGTAGCGCTGTTAATATGCCCCTTTATTAAGTTTTAGTATTTTTTCAGGCGTAAAAGTTAAAATCCCCAACCTGGGCTCAGTTTATCCAAATAACGCCCGTTAAGAAATTTGCTCCGATGTTTTCGGGGATGAGAAGAGCCGCCCGCGATTTATGGTTCCGTGTTAAATCAACACAGAGCCTACGGCGTAGGTTACGCGGCGACGCGCACCGTACGGCGTGCATCGCAGCGTAACCTACGCCGTAGACTCTGCGTTGGTGTAACGCGGAACCATAAATCAGCCTTTATTCTGGCGAGATCTGAAAAAACGAGCAAGCGTTCACTGAGGGAATATTATGAAAGTAAAATATATATTTCTGCCATTTTGGCCAGGTCACTCTTGAAAAAGGGGTTTTAATCTCAATGAGTTTTTTACCTGGTTAAATAAAGGATATATACCGGTATTCATAATTTTATTCAATCTTATTTGTTATTTACTGGCTAATTATGTCTTGCCGCTTTTAATGTCAATGTAAAGAACTGTGAATTACCTTGTGTTGAATTGTGCTATATAAATCAATTTGTCTTGCCTTGCCTAAGAATATATCAAGGATAAAAGATCTGATGTTTCAGCAGGACCTGGAAAAACTACTCCTTGAGTAACAGCATCTTTACAGGTCTACCTAAAATATCAGTTAAACAACTGCAGCTCATTCAGAAATCTGCTGCTCGAATCTTCACTAAGACCAAAATCAGTCCAGTTCTGAGGTCTTTAAACTGGCTGTCTGTCCATCAGAGGACAGACTTTAAAGGTCTAGAAAGCTCTGAATGGTCCAGGACCAACATACATCAATGACCTCGTGACCCAGTACACTGAAAAAAATAAATCTAACCACATGTAAATATAATATATTTAAATCTGTGATATTAACAATTAAAAATGAAGTTTGTTGCTTTACATGAATACATCTAGTTTTTAACTTAAAGGAGCTGTATGTAAGAGCAATAATAAAACGAATCATAAAATGACCCCAAAAAAATCATGTTCATTTCAAATACTTATGTCACTGACAACAGCACTCAAGCCAGGATATTTCAGTTTAAAAAGAGGAGTTGCAGCCCTCAACTGATGTTTATGTTGTCATTTTTTGTTTTGGCCTGAAGCTCCACCCTCCACCTATCTCCCAATCACCAAGTCAGTATTGTTTCTGAAGCTCCACCCTCCACCTATCTCCCAATCACCAAGTCAGTATTGTTTCTGAAGCTCCACCCTCCACCTATCTCCCAATCACCAAGTCAGTATTGTTTCTGAAGCTCCACCCTCCACCTATCTCCCAATCACCAAGTCAGTATTGTTTCTGAAGCTCCACCCTCCACCTATCTCCCAATCACCAAGTCAGTATTGTTTCTGAAGCTCCACCCTCCACCTATCTCCCAATCACCAAGTCAGTATTGTTTCTGAAGCTCCACCCTCCACCTATCTCCCAATCACCAAGTCAGTATTGTTTCTGAAGCTCCACCCTCCACCTATCTCCCAATCACCAAGTCAGTATTGTTTCTGAAGCTCCACCCTCCACCTATCTCCCAATCACCAAGTCAGTATTGTTTCTGAAGCTCCACCCTCCACCTATCTCCCAATCACCAAGTCAGTATTGTTTCTGAAGCTCCACCCTCCACCTATCTCCCAATCACCAAGTCAGTATTGTTTCTGAAGCTCCACCCTCCACCTATCTCCCAATCACCAAGTCAGTATTGTTTCTGAAGCTCCACCCTCCACCTATCTCCCAATCACCAAGTCAGTATTGTTTCTGAAGCTCCACCCTCCACCTATCTCCCAATCACCAAGTCAGTATTGTTTCTGAAGCTCCACCCTCCACCTATCTCCCAATCACCAAGTCAGTATTGTTTCTGAAGCTCCACCCTCCACCTATCTCCCAATCACCAAGTCAGTATTGTTTCTGCATGCGGGTTGCCAGCTCGGCTCTAATTATCGCAGCCATGGCAGCCTACGTTCCTGCTGCATTCTGCAGCCTACCTGGCAACCTCTGGTCGGGGGGAGGAGGGGGAGGGTACACGCTGCTCAACAATATTTTGAAAGTGACTGCAGTACCAGTTTTGGACATTTCTTACAGACGGCTCCTTTAATCTGCATTTGTTAAAAAAACACAAGACATTGTGCATTTTTTCCTTAACAAGCAGTATTTCTGTAATCCCAGGCAATCTTTTCATTTACACACAAACAACAATCAATGATCTTGTTGTATTTACTTTTCCTTTAACAATTTTAATCTATTGGGCAGATTGACCAACGTTTAGATGAAACATGCTTTATTTGTTTAAGTAGAAACCACAGTAAAAAATATCTTGCTTGATCTACTAAAATTATGCAACTTTTTCACATGAGATTTTTATGTAGATCAAGAAAGACTAGTCTTTGTATAAACTACTTAATTTTTAGTATGTACAAAATTAATTTGCAAGTAAAGTCAACTTAATTTTGATAAATAAAGTAAACTTAACACAATTAAGTTGACTGTACTTGCAAAATGTATTATTTACATACAAAAAATTAAGTAGTTTATACAAAGACTAGTCTTTCTTGATCTACATAATAATCTCATGCAAAAAGTTGACTTATTTTTTTAAAGTAGATCAAGCACAATATTTGAATCAGTGCATGAACCTTCAGACCCCTCAGCTCATCTGGATCTGGTTCTTTATCAGTTCCCAGAGTCAGAACCAGACACGGAGAAGCTGCATTCAGCTTCTATGCTCCACATGTCTGGAACAAACTCCCACAAAGCCTCAGATCAGCTGAAACGCAGGTTTAAGACACACCTGTTCTAAGCTGCATTTGAATAGAATTTCAATCTGCACTGATGCTTTTAAGCTTGAGTTTCAAAAATGTATCATATCTTAACTACTGTTTTGATCTATTGTTAATTTTTCTTTGTTTACATTTTAAATCAGGCTTTTTATTTTCTACAATATGATTTTTTAATGTCTCTGTAAAACAATTTGAATCACCTTGTTGATTAAATGTTCTGTATAAATAAACTTGACATCTGAGCTGTGAATTCAGAGCTAAGTAGCTAAATTAATGGCAGCTAGCCATTAATACAGCTGACCGCAATGTGGCTATCATGCAAAAACAGACTACACCCCCTTATCGTATAAACATTTATTTATGGCATATAGTTTCACCTGATGGAGGTAAACAAAAATTCAACCCTATATAGTTACGGCTGTGAAATAAAAGGTACATAAATTATGTTTTTATTTTTACAAAGCTGTAAATAGCTGCTGTTACTTACTTTACCTGGTTTAACAAAATCTAACCAGAATCAAGATGAAAGTTAGGCTTTTACTACAAACATGTTTTTATCACCATCAGAACTGAAATGCTTTTGTGATGTGCACACCCAAAAAGAAAAAAAAAAGAAAAATTGACATTATAAAAATCATTTATAAATAAAATTATCCTTATCAGCCACTTAATACCATTTTGCACCAAAGTTTCAAGATGACTGCACCCTAACGCAAGACTAATCTGCTGCGCAACTGTTAAAGGTTATCATGCACGAGCATGGCCAGTGTTTTGTATAGATAAATAGAAAGTAATGACGTGTCCAATGATGATGCAGATGGCATTAAATATTTTAGTGACAAGTAAGGCTGTTGATAGAGATGATTTAGATTTGAATATTTCCATTAGGAAAGTCACCAAACAAAAAAAAAAGTCAGTTAAGTGATGCAATATCATTGTATACCTGCTTATTTCCTTTTAGGGTGTCAGGGATCTGATGGGGTTCATCCCAACTGCCTTCAGAGTAAAGCCAGTTCATCACAGGGCCAAAAATGTAGTAAAATCAAAACAAATATTTTGAAATTGACAAACTCCTCAGCATTCAAAAGTTTGAATACTGAACAAAAATATGACAAGTTTGTATATTCAACACCTCATCTGGGAAAATCACAAAAATAATGAAAAGTATCACTTTTAGCCAGTACTGGAGTTGAGGGGGGATGGGGGGGTGGCATCCCCCCCTGAAATAAAAATGGTCCAAATCATCCCCCCTGTAAAACTGCCATCCCTCCTTTCCATCCCTTATGTCATTTCATCAATGAATGTGGTTTTACTGCTATTTCAACATTTAGTCATCACCAGAAAAATAAAAGCAGAAAAATAACTTATTTGACAATTTTCACCTGTTTCAAGTACATTTTCACTTGAAATAAGTAGAAAAATCTGCCAGTGGGACAAGATTTATCTTCTTATTACAAGCAAAAAAATCTTGTTGCACTGGCAGATTTTTCTACTTATTTCAAGTGAAAATCTACTTGAAACAGGTGAAAATTGTTTTTTCCAGTGATGAGTCTTGTTTTAAGTGTAATGAAATTTTTTCACTAAAATGAGGCATTTTAACTAGAAATAGGACAAATATTCTTGTTACGATTTTGAGTTTTTGCAGTGATCCATGTTACTTATCCTGTGAAGGACAGTCATATTGATAAGTTCAGAAAAGTGTTTTTTATTGTTGTGTTTTGATGTATTTGATGTAAGCCCAGTGGATATTTAAAGCTTACAGAAGGCTGCATTTAACTGCTGCTATGTCATTCCTGCAGTATTTCTGCAGGTGTTTTGATCAGTGCTATTATTTGTAATATATTATATTTGTAATCAGCACAAATTATCTGTCCCCATATGATAAAATCCACCATCCCCCCTGAATTATTTTACAACTGGAGTACTGCTTTTAGTGATTAATTGGGTAGGAACCACACATTACCAAGATGATCAAACCAGGTTACAAGAGCAAAACATACACCAAAGACTATAAATCGACCGCCTGTCTCCTCTGCAGGGACCAGTAATAATTACGGTAACAATTTAATACTTACTTTGCAGAATCAGCCAAGTGCACAGAGCTTTTTCTTTTCGTTTTTCCTCAAGCTGATGAACTCGTAACCAGCTGATCATTTCTGGTTTCAAGCTTCAACCACAGGTAACAAGTCTGAATCTTAAAACCAAATGAGAGTTCTCCTTTTAGATGCCGTTTATCCAGGACCCAATTTATTTATGTTTGCACACCAAATTTTGGCAGGCTGGATTTTTTTCTCCAAAGTAATTAGTTTAGATGAGGTTGCTACACTGCAAAAACCGCCTCTAGAAATAAGTCTATGCCTAAATCCAAGTCCTCTTATACGACACAAAAATACCTCCGGCAATGAGGCAAGAAAAGCATTTCCTGATAAGAATTCTTCAAAACTAGCAAAACAGTCTGGCCACTAGACAAAAATGTATTAATTTTCTTGAAGCAAGGCATGTTTACTTTCTTATGAGTTTGTGTAATTAATGAAAATATCACTTCATATCAATATAAAAAACAAAAACCCTACCAATTACTACAGGACTGATTCAGAAAATTAGAATATTGTGATTTTCTGTAATGCAATTACAAAAACGTCATACATTCTGGATTCATTACAAATTAACTGAAATATTGCAAGCCTTTTATTATTTTAATATTGCTGATCATGGCTTACAGCTTAAGAAAACTCAAATATCCTATCTCAAAAAATTAGAATATTCTGGGAATCTTAATCTTAAACTGTAAGCCATAATCAGCAATATTAAAATAATAAAAGGCTTGCAATATTTCAGTTAATTTGTAATGAATCCAGAATGTATGACTTTTTTTTTTTTTTTTTTTTTAAATGCATTACAGAAAATAAAGAACTTTATCACAATATTCAAATTTTCTGAGACAGTCCTGTATGAGAAACTCACAAGAAGCATCATTTAAATGATGGTACTTTTTAGATACACCTTTACTTGTCTCTGTGCATCAACATAATTAACATAATTGAGCAAAAATACTACTGCGGTAAAGACGACAACTTGCACAGTTGGTTGAACATTTATTTATTTTTAATAACAGTTCAAGCTTACTTTATTCACACTTGCTTTATTTTTAGTTAAAAATCTGTATGAAGGGGAGATAAAATACTTTAATACATTTAAAAACATACTTAAACAGCATTATTTTAAATCAAAATAAACTTATCCTTTTCAAAAGATATACAAACTGTCCTGAGGGGGGGAAGAGGAAAAAAGAAAACAAAGGAAAAAAGAAAGTCTAGTCTTGAATTCAGCTCCTGGACGTGGCTTACTTTAAGATCTGGATTTGCTGACCCAGTGATATTTGTCAATGCGAGGCCCGGAGAAGGTGAATGTGGCTTGATAGGATTTGAAGCCTTTCTGGGCGGGGAAGTGGGGGGGCGGAGGCCCGGGCGGTGGTACGTGAGGATGGAAAGCTTCCCCGGCAAAGGCCTTCCGCTTTTCCCTCAGCCAGGTCCGAGGAGCACCTGGAGAAAACTCGCTGAACTGAGGACAGAAGAAACAAGAACATGGGTGTTTATGCAGAAAGACTTGACAGAATAATTTCCTTTACACAAAAACTAAGAGGAACTTAATACTGGAAATCTACTCCTCTGGAACTGTCCTATTATAGATGCTTTCTGGAAATACGTGGTCAAAACAATCTCTGATATTTTAAAATCCCATATTCTTGATCCTAAAGTCTGGATACTGGGAGATATCAGTTCACTAAATATGACTTATCATAAAAAGTATTTCATTCTGCTTGCAGGCACCGCGGCAAAAAATTGTATTCTTAAAAACTGGAAATCAGAAAAAAAAACCAGCACCCAAACAGTGGATCAATTAACTTGCATTATATAATACTCCAGAAAAAATATTGTATTCCGTTAGAAAAAAAAACTAGAGACTTTGACCTTATTTGGGGACCTTTTTTGGATTTTTTGCTTTTATTGGACTAATGATCTGAATCATCTACTGCATTAATGAATGTGTTTACACAGGACTTGATTATTTAATGTATTATTCATTTTTGTTCTAGTATTAATAGACATATGTTAAATGATTTTGAATGATGTAATTTATTGACCATATAACGGAGGGAAGGGGAGAGGGGTGTGCTGTTTTTATTTACTTATTTTTTTTTTTTTCTCTTATTATTTATTTATTTCGGTTTAATTAATGTTATGAAAAGTAAAAAAGGGGGAAATATTGATAATTATATTGTTATTGTAAATATTATTTTTTTCTTTTTTTAATGCCCTCAATAAAGATATCTATAAAAAAAAAAAACTAAGAGGAACTGCATTGAAATGTCATAACAAATGTAAGTACTTTACGCCACAACAGCATAAGAAAACATCAGACATGACTTCCTCTCGACTTCCTGCCCTTTAGAAGAAACTTATGGAGAGTCATTTTTCATAATATACTGTAAATCAGTGGTGAGCATTTGCACTGCTCAATTACATGAAAGTGACAAGTGGAGTTGGATCAGGTGGATGTTGAAGACCAGTGCCATTAAATAAAATATGTAGGACCTTGGTGATTACTTTAAACCAAAAAACCCAAAACAACCCATGTTTAATCTAGCAAAACATCCGGATATAAAGTAACTGAAGCTTTGTAAATCAACACTTTGCCCTTTGTTACCGGTTCTGTTCATCATTTTTATGGACAGGATTTCTAGGCGCAGCCAGGGGCCGGAGGGGGATCGGTTTGGGAACCACAGGATTTCGTCTCTGCTTTTTGCGGATGATGTTGTCCTGTTGGCTTCATCGGACCGGGACCTTCAGCATGTGCTGGGGCGGTTTGAAGCAGGCTGGGGTTATAATCAGCACCTCCAAAACCGAGGCCATGTTCTCCACCGGGAAAGGGTGGAGTTCCTTCTCCGGGTGGGTGGAGAAGTCCTGCCTCAGGTGGAGGAGTTCAAGTATCTCGGGGTCTTGTTCACGAGTGAGGGAACGATGGAGCGTGAGATTGACAGACGGATCGGTGCAGCGTCCGTAGTTATGCGGTCGATGTACTGGACCGTCATGGTGAAGAAGGAGCTGAGTCGAAAGGAGAAGCTCTCGATTTACCGGTCGATCTACGCACCTACCCTCACCTATGGTCATGAACTTTGGGTAGTGACCGAAAGGACAAGATCACGGATACAAGCGGCCGAGATGAGTTTCCTCCGCAGGGTGGCTGGACGCTCCCTTAGAGATGAGTTTCCTCCGCAGGGTGGCTGGACGCTCCCTTAGAGATGAGTTTCCTCCGCAGGGTGGCTGAACGCTCCCTTAGAGATGAGTTTCCTCTGCAGGGCGGCTGGACGCTCCCTTAGAGATGAGTTTCCTCCGCAGGGTGGCTGAACGCTCCCTTAGAGATGAGTTTCCTCCGCAGGGTGGCTGAACGCTCCCTTAGAGATGAGTTTCCTCTGCAGGGCGGCTGGACGCTCCCTTAGAGATAGGGTGAGGAGTTCGGTCACCCGGGAGGAGCTCGAAGTCGAGCCGCTACTCCTTCACATTGAGAGGAGTCAGCTGAGGTGGCTTGGGCATCTGTACCGGATCCTCCTGGACGCCTCCCTAGGGAGGTGTTCCAGACGTGTCCCTCCTCTCTAGGGAGGTGTTCCAGGCATGTCCCTCCTCCCTAGGGAGGTGTTCCAGGCATGTCCCACCGGGAGGAGACCCCGGGGAAGACCCAGGAAACTGGAGAGACTATGGCCCAGTCCCAATCCCCCCCCAGTCCTACTTTTCATCCCTCCCCCTAAATTTTGCGCGTTCCCGTGAGAGTAATGGTGTCCCAATTCCTCTTTTCATCTAGGGCTAGTGGGGAAAACGAGGGCTAGTGGTTATCAATCTAGCCCTTCACAGCGAGGGATTTCAGATGCTGACTCGCCGACCGAGGACCAGAGAAATTTCCCAGAATGCTTTATGTCATCATTTGCAGACTGAATCAAACAAAAAAACATGGTGGACATTTCTCATTTTTTAGTGAATAAAATCAATATTTTGAGTTAGTTTCTGCATAAAAATGCGTTTTGATTACATTTCTAGCGAGAAATATATATTTTACTTTCATAATATTCACTCAGTGAATGTAAATAATCACTCGTTTCCTCGTTGCGTTGTTTTTTCAGATCTCGTCAGAATAAAGGCTGATTTATGGTTCCATGTTACACCAACGCAGAGCCTACGCCGTAGGGTACGCGGCGACGCGCGCCGTACTACGCCGTAGGCTCTGCGTCGTATTAACACAGAACCATAAATCAGCCTTTAGCCGGTGGCTCTTATCCCGAAAACATCGGAGCAAATTTCTTAATAGACGTTATTTGGATAAACTGAGCCCAAGTTAGGGATCTTAACGGTTACTTTTACGCCTGAAAAAATATTAAAACTTAATAAAGTGGCATATTAACAGCGCTACAGCGGAAATTAAAACAGCTTTTATCTCTGGGCTTCCTGATATGGTGTGACGTTGTGCAAACGTAACTATGTAGTCGCTTACGTACCCGAACGTAAACCACGCAGTGACGTAGCAAGTGGTGTCCCAATCCCTAGGGAAGATTACAAGGGCCCTACTCATTTTTAGGGCTAGTGGTAGAAAGTAGGGTGAACATTGGGATTGGCCTTATATCTCTCGGCTGGCCTGGGAACGTCTCAGACTCCCCTCAGAAGAGCTGGAGGAAGAGCTGGAGGAAGTGTCTGGGGTGAAAGAAGTCTGGGCATCTCTGCTGAGACTGCTGCCCCCACGACCCTGTTCCTACTAAAAAAAAAAGAGGCCTTTTATATAAACGCTGACAAGATTCCAAGTAAAGCTCCAACGCTAAACTGCGCATGTACAGTATATGACGACACCTTTTAATGTTGCATGTGCATGTTTCCACGAGCGGGCCTTACCCGGTAAACGCTGTTGGGGTTGCTGACGGTGGGGATGGTCTTGGACTCGTGCTGCGTGGGTGGGGTCGGGGTCGGAGCAGGGCAGGGCATGGATGAACTGCTGTTGCTGCTCGAGCTCTTGTCCGCCACGCCGTCGTCCTCGTCGGAGGAGCAGCCCGACTGGACGTCCAGGCTCGCGCGCTCCACGGCCTCGTGGATGCGGCGGGAAAAGTCCCGGTCCCTCCTGCGGGAGCTGTCCACCGCAGACACGCAGAAGGGACTGCTCTGCTCACCATACCTGCCAGAGAGGAAAAAGAAGTGGAAAGATACGGGTTTTTTTTTAGTTTTTTTTATTTCACAATAATTTTCACAATTCATATCTTCATTCTACCCACATTCCCACCCTCTCCACAATTGCCCCAGGGAAAAAATAAATAAAATAAAAAATATATATATATAAATAAAAATAATGCATTAAGGGAGAACAAAATTAAATAAATATATATTTAAAAAAAATAGGTAAATAAATTTAAAAAAAATAATGGCAGCAACAACAATATCAAACTATATCCATACATAAACTTATAAGGCACAAGTTCAAAAATAAAGATTCTCATTTTTGCCCTTTGGAAAAATTCTCCAGTTTTGAAAATAATGGAAACCAACATTCTTGAAAGATATGACCACGGTTGTATTTTTCCAAATGGTAAAAAAACTGAAATTTTATCAAAAAAAAACTTGAAAGTTGGAGGGGAATCATCTTTCCAAAGTAAAAGTATGCATTTCTTAGCGAAGTATGTGATCATAATTAATATCCTGCTTTTTTCCGGTCTAACTGAAGATCCAGTGTATCATTTAATAAATACAAATTGGAGCTTAACTCAAAATTCATTTCTAAAACTGATTGTGTGAAGGTATGACTTGATTTCCAGAAACTTATTAAAGAAAGATACGTTTGAGTCAAACCACAAGTGGAACATTTCTCTTTTAAAAAAAAACAAAAAAAACACCCAAATTACAGTCCTTAACTTCATTCCAATATTGAACAGAGTTTACCTTCTCATGAGACATATTGCATTTCAAATTGATGTCAGATTTCATTGAACATAGAAAACGTTAATGTATTTAAAGTCATTTGTTAGCGTAAGCGTGCGTCCTCTGGCAGCTGTTCAGACTCATATATATTCGGTTTTACTATCAAAGTTTGTTCAATGTACTTTTAAATCTGGGGTTTTGTACTTTTGTCCTCTTTGAATGTTTATTCTTTACATTAAGACCTTCCCAAAGGTGAGGTGGTTCATTTAACACATTTCCTAATGAACAGTTTCCGTGCGTCCCAGATCAATACATCACAGTCCTATTGATAATCAGCCAATACCCCCACTTCATAAATGTCTGATGAATCTTAGCATAAGTTCTTAGCTAAATCCAAAGAGCGGTTTTCAATTCCTGTTAAGGGCATGTTGCTTTATCCATGTGGAAACCTGTCTGGCAACTATTAGCCCTATGTGAATTAAACATGAAAAAGGAATTGAGGATGCGTAAACTGAAAACATGAGATGAGGTTTACTTCATCATTAGGAGACTATTAACAAAGTATTCCCTAATCCATCACCATAAATGAAACTGGGGCCAGTGGAACAGTATCAGTTAATATAATAACAATAATCCCAACATAAAGCTAAAAATCAACTGGTATTTATCTCCCAATTGGTAAGAATTACCAATC
This sequence comes from Cololabis saira, assembly GCF_033807715.1. Classification (NCBI taxonomy): domain Eukaryota; kingdom Metazoa; phylum Chordata; class Actinopteri; order Beloniformes; family Belonidae; genus Cololabis; species Cololabis saira. The sequence continues at coordinate 39,872,974 of NC_084600.1, forward strand.
AGGGCAGGGGTCGGCAACCCAAAATGTTGAAAGAGCCATATTGGACCAAAAACACAAAAAACAAATATGTCTGGAGCCGCAAAAAATTAAGTCTTGTATCAGCCTTAGAATGAAGGCAAATGGTGAAAGGCGAAATGTCGAGAAAAAAAAGTCAAAATGTCGGAGAAAAAAAAGTCAAAATGTCGGAGAAAAAAAAGTCAAAATGTCGGAGAAAAAAAAGTCAAAATGTCGGAGAAAAAAAAGTCAAAATGTCGGAGAAAAAAAAGTCAAAATGTCGGAGAAAAAAAAGTCAAAATGTCGGAGAAAAAAAAGTCAAAATGTCGAGAAAAAAAAAGTCAAAATGTCGAGAAAAAAAAAGTCAAAATGTCGAGAAAAAAAAAGTCAAAATGTCGAGAAAAAAAAAGTCAAAATGTCGAGAAAAAAAAAGTCAAAATGTCGAGAAAAAAAAAGTCAAAATGTCGAGAAAAAAAAAGTCAAAATGTAGAGAAAAAAAAAGTCAAAATGTAGAGAAAAAAAAAGTCAAAATGTAGAGAAAAAAAAAGTCAAAATGTAGAGAAAAAAAAAGTCAAAATGTCGAGGAAAAAAAAAGTCAAAATGTCGAGAAAAAAAAGTCAAAATGTCGAGAAAAGTCAAAATGTCGAGATTTAAAAAAAAAAAAAAGAAAAAATAAAGAGAAAAAAAGAAAAAAAAAGGAAAAAAAAGGTCAAACATTATTGAAAAAGCTCCAGGGAGCCAATAGGGCAGCTTTAGAGCTGCGGGTTGCCGACCCCTGAATTACGAGAAAACAATGTTTCCAATTGGTGCATCACTGGCTAGAGTATATTAGTGTAGTAGGCATGATGAACCACCACATGGGGCCACGTGGCTGCAGTGAACAAGAACCAACCTGCAGGAAACCTCTCCAGGGTCGACCCACACCGTCAGCTCCTGGGGAAGGCCCAGGTCCTCATACCGCACCAAGCTCCGGTCACACGCCTGCTGCAGCACCGGGTCCTGCTGCCGAACCCTGTTCATACGCAGACACCTGGAACAAGGCAGGCCAGCACAAAACACAGCTCTGGTTAAGCAACAAGGCAGGCCAGCACAAAACACAGCTCTGGTTAAGCAACAAGGCAGGCCAGCACAAAACACAGCTCTGGTTAAGCAACAAGGCAGGCCAGCTCAAAACACAGCTCTGGTTAAGCAACCTGCACCCAGGATGCTTGAAGGGAACATGTATCCATCCACACAAAAATGCAAACCAGTTCAAATCGACTAATCTGGGAGGGATTACTTGACACAAAAATGTCTGTCCCACACTTTATTAAGCTGGATCCAGATTTTTAAGTTGTTCACTTTGAAAGCAAACACCTCTGATGAGGTGAAGTTTACTGGAGCTTCTGTCATTATGAAAGCGCCTGTTGGAACTGTGAAATGCTGCCCCCGTGTGGTCAGAAGTGGTGCTACACCAAACCCTCGAAGGCTTGAATCAAATCAGCAGTTTCTTTCAGTCTTTTAGACATTTGACCTTCCATCAATTTATCAGTAAGCTCTTGAACAAAAAACATGTTACTTTTTAATACCACAAAAATAAATGGTCCAGTCCAGAAGATGCAGCAATAGTCCAGGACAGGAAACTTTTAGCTCTTAAATCTGTCTGCATAAACCAATAGTGCAAGTTATGGTGTCCCTATACAGGACTGTCTCAGAAAATTAGAATATTGTGATAAAGTCCTTTATTTTCTGTAATGCAAAAATGTCATACATTCTGGATCATTACAAATCAACTGAAATATTGCAAGCCTTTTGTTATTTTAATATTGCTGAGCATGGCTTACAGCTTAAGAAAACTCAAATATCCTATTTCAAAAAATTAGAATATTCTGGGAATCTTAAAATGTAAACCATAATCAGCAATATTAAAATAAAAGGCTTGCAATATTTCAGTTGATTTGTAATGAATCCAGAATGTATGACATTTGTTTTTTTAAATTGCATTACAGAAAATAAAGAACTTTATCACAATATTCAAACTTTCTGAGACAGTCCTGTATAGTTAACTAAAATAAAAAATAAAACTAGGTGTGATAAAAAATGTTGCTTAACTGAAATAAAAATAAAAACTAAAGTTTAGAAAAAATGAAAACTGAAATATCTTGTCCTTATGAAACTAACTGAAATAAAATAAAAATATACAGAAAACTTTTTTTTTTTTTTTTTTTTTTTTTTTTTAAATTGCATTACAGAAAATAAAAGAACTTTATCACAATATTCTAATTTTCTGAGACAGTCCTGTATGTAATGGAACTGAAATGGGTTTCACTGCCAAAACTAATAACTGCTATAAATAAGTTATTTTTGAAGCAGAAGCAGAAGAATCCCAGTGATCCAGAGTTAAGCAAACTGGGTCCAAACTGACACACCACTGACCTGTAGGCCTGTCCTCTGGTGGGCGCGCTGGGATGCCAGTGGTTCTTGTAGTTCTCGAACAAAACAGAAGTTAGTGCGGTGGCGAAACGCTCCCTGCTGTCATTATTCAGACAGCCGTATCGCTTGACCAGGCGAGCCATGAAGAACACGGCGGCAGCAATCTCCTCTTTCATGTCCTCACACACCTCTGACCTCCAGGTAAATTCTCAAAAGAAATCTCAGTCCTGTTGCACTAAAAACGTACTCAAAAGCTTAAAAGACACGTAGGGTGATCCTACTCTGGCTGAAACAAACACTTAACAAGTAAAACCAACTGGAAACCAGAAAGACACCTCAAGCAAAAACATTTGCTACTAAAGCTCCACTCTGAAATCAGCTTTGATTTGTTATCCTACTTGGAGAAAAACAGACATAACGTCACAGAGATCCATGCATGGAGCTACAAGCTTATTCAGTAGTGGAATATCGCTCAGATTCCTCCCAACTTTGGTTTAGATCTGCAGCTCAGCTGTGTGAGAAACCTGCACACCTGAACCCGGTTCCCTTAATCACCTCTGAACTCCTGCAGGCCCCGCTGCACCTGGATTAATGTGAAGCAAAAACACATTTACGATCAGTACTCGAGTTGTAAAAAAAAATCAGGGGGGTGGTGGATTTTATCATATGGGGACAGATAATTTGTGCTGATTACAAATAATATAATATATTACAAATAATAGCAGTGACCAAAACACCTGCAGAAATACTGCAGGAATGACATAGCAGCAGTTAAATGCAGCCTTCTGTAAGCTTTAAATATCCACTGGGCTTACATCAAATACATCAAAACACAACAATAAAAAACTGTTTTCTGAACTTATCAATATGATTCTGTCCTTCACAGGATAAGTAAAATGGATCACTGCAAAAACTCAAAATCTTAACAAGAATATTTGTCTTATTTCTAGTTAAAATGTCTCATTTTAGTAAAAAAATCTTATTACACTTAAAACAAGACTCATCTGGAAAAAACAACCATTTTCACCTGTTTCAAGTAGATTTTCATTTGAAATAAGTAGAAAAATCTGCCAGTGGAACAAGATTTTTGTGCTTGTAATAAGAAGATAAATCTTGTCACACTGGCAGATTTTCCTACTTATTTAAAGTGAAAATTTACTTGAAACAGGTGAAAATTGTCAAATAAGTTATTTTTCTGGTGTTATTTTTCTGGTGATGACTCTAAATGTTGAAATAGCAGTAAAACCACATTCATTGATGAAATGACATAAGAGATGGAAAGGGGGGATGATTTGGACCGTTTTTATTTCAGGGGGGATGCCATCCCCCCTCATCCCCCCTCAACTCCAGTACTGGTTACAATACATTCCCAAATTAATTATCTGTGGCTGATTTAACTCTGATTTCGGTTGGATTTGATTGTCAACCAACCTGTGTTGCTGAAAAGTGTATTTCTCTGGAAGAGTAGCACAGTGGACCCAACCCAGCACCAATTTCTTATTGTGAAAGAAATCTTAACTTTATGCGACTTTGAAAAATAATCAAATTTGGTGGAGTTGTAGTTGTAGCACACATACTACATTACAACCTTTTGCAAAAGTAGCATCCAAAGTTGGACTCTTGTCCACAATCGTCTGGGATCACATTCTGAAATGCAGCTTTTTTTTTTTTTTATTAACCTTTATTCATCCCACAAGGTTGTCTGTTGGGACTGCTTTTAACAAATTAGACCAGGCAGTGGACACCAAGGTTATTATATACAGGACTGTCTCAGAAAATTAGAATATTGTGATTTTCTGTAATGCAATTACAAAAACAAAAATGTCATACATTCTGGATTCATTACAAATCAACTGAAATATTGCAAGCCTTTTATTATTTTAATATTGCTGATCATGGCTTGCAATATTAAAATAATAAAAGGCTTGCAATATTTCAGTTGATTTGTAATGAATCCAGAATGTATGACATTTTTGTTTTTTTAAATTGCATTGCAGAAAATAAAGAACTTTATCACAATATTCTAATTTTCTGAGACAGTCCTGTATAGTTAACTAAAACTAAACTAAAAAATAAAACTAGGTGTGATAAAAAATTTTGCTTAACTGAAATAAAAATAAAAACTAGAGTTTAGAAAAAATGAAAACTGAAATAATATCTTGTCCTTATGAAACTAACAAATAAAATAAAAAAATATACAGAAAACATTTTAGTCTTTGTCAATTTGGTCAAATTTGTCGACACAAGTGTGATGAGGCAAAAATAAATATATTATAATAAACTAAAACTAATACTGAAACTAATGGAAAAATACAAAACTATAATAACTCTGGTGGACACCTGCACCCAGAGCAGTTCACATCTGTAACCACGAGGATTTCCACTCACTTATCTGTTCAGCAAATTCAGTTGTTTGTTATTTATCTGGTGTTTTAAGATTCACCACCGTTGTTGTAACGTATGAATAATTTAGCAGAAATACGATAGCTTCGGGCTGTTTGTAGGCCTACCATAATTTGATTCTGGGTAACTGGCAACACTGATACATGCGACACAGGCAGGTCATCACGGTAATGTCTGTGCACATCTTTCGGGGCGCCTTCTCCAAGATCAAACAGATCCAGTTGAGATGTGATGAATATCGACTGCAGAAACCTGGCGGTAAATACCAGCTTTAAAGGCAGGCTAAGAGATTTCTCTCTCTATTAGTTCTTGAGAGAACACACTCCATTCCAGCTTCACCGTCACCACCCTTTTTAAAATATTTGTGTAGAAAATCTATGAGGCCTCTATTTTCTTCTTCTCTTCTTCTCTCTTCTCTTCTTTTCTGAGCACCGGACTTGTGCTGACCGGACATTTTGACCATTCTAATGGTTGAATTAAATGATAACATCAAATTTTGATCAGCGGCCAAACCATTTTTGTGTTGGAGGTTCTTGACCACAAGGACAATTAGGAAGAAAACAAATAACAAGCTTTTATGTAACTCAAATACTACATATTTTTCCACAAATAGGCATATTTTGAAGCATTTTGAAAAATGATTCCATAATTTAATGAGGAAAAAAAATAAATAATTTTTTGTTTTCAGTTCTGGGCCCTTCCTACCCTGGGCCCGGGACAACAGACCCGTTTGTCCCCCCCTATCGGCGGGCGTGGGTAAGACGACAAATTTTCTTAAAAATGACTTTATGACCAGCGCTACTTTTGATCGATGGTTTACAAAGTGTCCAAATGTCCACGTATAGATTTACTGCAGTCATATTAGGTTATCTGCTCTCCATGTCATTTACCTGACATGAAACCTCAACCGCTGGGAAATAAATAATCCTCACTTTTAAGTTTCATTGGAGCTTCATCCAACAAAGGTCCTGGTATCTCCTGGTCGAACTTCCTCCAGAGTCCAGGAGATGACATTTGTTTTTCTTTTGGGGGTAGTATGATCCGTGTACTTCACGGCCATCCGTTTTTTGTTTTGAAATGACAAAATAAAAATAGAGAAATAATCGAAAATAATCTGTTTCCCATCTTTTGTTTTGATAATAAAAAACGGAAAACGGAAACATCACTGCAGTTTCATGATGGAGTGAAGACAGATTACAGATTAAACTCATGTTTCACTCCCAGGTTTCATATTTGATTTATTTTCTGTTTCAACATTAAAAAAAAATCTAAACTGTTAATTTTCAATCTGATGAACAAAAGAAGCAGAAACAACTTTCTTCATTTATTACTGCGCATGTGCAATCCCCCCATTTGTCCAATCCTTGTTTTCAGTATCCTTGGAAACTAATAGGAAATAGAGAAGAGAGTTTTCGGTCCGTGTATCTTTTGGTCATTGGATTTTTCCATCATGAGTGGGAATCAAAAAACAAAAAACGATTGGTTTATTTGATTTTCCTTTTAAAACAAAAAACAAATATTGAATTACGCTGCATTTTTTCTTTTTCTGTGTTAATATGATTTAACAAAGATTCAAAATACGCTTTTATTTTCGTTTTCTATTTCATATAAGAAAAATGAAATTACTAGTCAACAGGGTCCGTGTATCTTTTGGTCATTGGATTTTTCCATCATGAGTGGGAATCAAAAAACAAAAAACGATTGGTTTATTTGATTTTCCCTTTAAAACAAAAAACAAATATTGAATTACACTGCATTTTTTCTTTTTCTGTGTTAATATAATTTAACAAAGATTCAAAATAGGCCTACGCTTTTATTTTCGTTTTCTATTTCATATAAGAAAAATGAAGTCAACAGAACGAAAAAACGAACCAAAAACAACCGTTTATTCATATTCGTGCACCGGAAGCTGGCATTTAACCGAGTGAACTTAGTTCTGGATATTTGACAGGCATTCCTGTGACAATTCTCTCCAGGGGAAGTTTGATTTTAATATTTTATTGGTCGGGTTTACGTGACTCGGAAATGGCTCTGTATGCGGCAGTTCGGGTAACCACGGTTACCATGGCGGCGCTGGAACAACAGATCGAGGATTATTTTTTAAAGATTGATTAAGGACTTGTTCCACAGCGGTTTGACGCACAAACACATTTTCTGCACGTTGCAGCAGATGTGTCTCCTGCAATGCTCAGAAATGATCGTCAGAAGATTCTGTGCTCGGCATGATCTGAGGAGAAAAAGACGCAGAGCTGGAGAGCGCTTTGATTCATCATGGCCGAATGACCGGCTATCTGTGTTCACTGGGGGTGCATGCTGGAGAAGGTCGGGTTGGAAGAATTAATTTAGTCCCACGCGTGAGGTATCCACGTGATTACCATTATATGTATAAATTGCACTGCAGCACAAACTTTACCTGACGCCGGAATTCATGGTATGGCTGATGGAGCTCTCTCAGGGTTCTTCCAACCCGACCTTCTCCAGCATGCACCCCCAGTGAACACAGATAGCCGGTATTGCGGCTTTCCTGTACTTTTAGAGCCGCTTGAGAGTTTATTGTTAGGTCCTGTATATTTGCATGACGCGCTGCTGACAGAGAAGCACGCTGAGTCCGACAGAAGTTTTATGGCGTTTAATGACAAAACTCAGCCACAACGGCCTTCCGACATGCTTAATGGGTTTTAAACGTGTACACTGCAAACGTGATCGGGGTGATCAGTGATCAGTACAAAGCGGTCAACAAAAATTAGGCTACGGCTCCCTAACAGCCTGTCCTAACTGCACGCGAGCGTCCGCCTGTCGCGCCGCACTGCGTGGCATCGGACCCGCTCTGAACCCGTTATCGGCCCCAAGTTCTACCGCGTTCTTTTGATTGACAGCGGAGACTCGCCTTTTATTCACCCGCCCGTGCGCTCCTGAAAGAAACTCCTAAAATAACTCCTAAAAGAGTAAAGGGACAAGTAAAAGATGGGTGATTACTTGTAATCTCCCTAAGTTTGTACTTTCTAAACAGAAAACAAGCTTATTATTCGGTGGAATAAGTGGGGAAAAAACCGAACAATTAATAACGGCGTGTGGTGACGCAATCAAACAGCGAACAGCTGGAGTGACCAGCGTGTTCGTGGTGTTAAATGCAGCAAAAACATGTCAGCATGTCAGATCATTACTGGGATGTGGGGGAAAAGCAGAGGACATGAGAAATCCGGCAGGATCCGGGACAAATTAAGCCCTAATAAGATTAAGATAAGATTCTTATTATATCTTATTATTTTATCAGAATCTTCCAGCCTGGCGATCTCCAGCAGCTGCCACTTTATTGAGGTTCTTGTATTGAAATGACTGTTTCCTACAGCGTTTTCAACTTTTTTTTCAACTTTCAACCGGCTTTCAACGCGACCGACGGGAAGAAAATAGAAGCAGGGCGTGCGACAAAAGTCCAGCTCAAAACGACGCTGCGTCGCTCGCAACCAGTGTAGACAGTACAATAAATAATAAAGAAATGGAACTGTTTTTGACGCTGACTCTCGCTCGCGTCGCATGCAGTGTGTAGATTTGCAATATACTGTGGACATCTGAATAAAAACCTCATAAATAGATTGAATCAAAACGCTCTCCAGCTCTGCGTCTTTTTCTCCTCAGATCATGCCGAGCACAGAATCTTCTGACGCTCATTTCTGAGCATTGCAGGAGACACATCTGCTGCAACGTGCAGGAAATGTCATTGTGCGTCAAACCGCTGTGGAACAAGTCCTTAATCAATCTTTAAAAAATAATCCTCGATCTGTTGTTCCAGCGCCGCCATGGTAACCATGGTTACCCGAACTGCCGCATACAGAGCCATTTCCGAGTCATGTAAACCCGACCAATAAAATATTAAAATCAAACTTCCCCTGGAGAGAATTGTCACAGGAATGCCTGTCAAATATCCAGAACTAAGTTCACTCGGTTGTAAATGCCAGCTTCCGGTGCACGAATATGAATAAACTGTTGTTTTTGGTTCGTTTTTTCGTTCCTGTTGACTAGTAATTTCATTTTTCTTATATGAAATAGAAAACGAAAATAAAAGCGTATTTTGAATCTTTGTTAAATTATATTAACACAGAAAAAGAAAAAATGCAGTGTAATTCAATATTTGTTTTTTGTTTTAAAAGGAAAATCAAATAAACCAATCGTTTTTTGTTTTTTGATTCCCACTCATGACGGAAAAATCCAATGACCAAAAGATACACGGACCCAACAGGAACGAAAAAACGAACCAAAAACAACCGTTTATTCATATTCAGTGCATTGTTTGGCGGGTGTGCTTGTGAGAACTGGGGTCCCTGGAGGTCCTGGAGAGCCAATGTCCCCGTAGCGCGAGGTGTCCCCGGCGAGCTGCAGTGTTTGGCGGGCTGTCTGTGAGTGTCCTGGGGTCCCTGGAGGTCCTGGAGAGCACAAGTCCCCGTACCGGGAGCTGTCCCCGGTCCTGGCCGGGATCAGTGCAGTGTTTGGCCGGTGTGCTTGTGAGAACTGGGGTCCCTGGAGCAGGAGGCAAAGGGAAAGCCCAAGTAGCCTATCCCCCGTACCGGGACGTGGTCCCGGTCTTGGCGGGGTGCAGTGCAGCGTTTGGCGGGCTGGGTGTGAGTGTCTGGGGTCTCTGGGTGCCTGGGTCCTGGTCCCGGGACTCGTGGGTCCCTGGGTCGGGTCCCGGGACTCGTGGGTCCCTGGGTCGGGTCCCGGGACTCGTGGGTCCCTGGGTCCTGGCCACTTTCGCCCGATTTTCAGACACTTTGGCCGGCTTTCGGCTTCCTTCGGGCCCGCCTCTGCGGCGCTGCTCCCCCCGACCGCCGGGGGCTTCGCAGCGCCTCCCTCTCGGTAGCGAGACCGAGTCGACCCGTCCGCCCCAGGTGTCCCCCCACGGAGCCCCGCCGCCGCCGGGCAGGCCGACCTCCGATCCACCAGCAACGGGACTCGGGTCTCGGCAGCCCCGTGCGGGGAGACCTCGGGAGCGGCCGGAACCTCGCCCCGCCTCGACGCACCGTTTTCTGGGCGGGCGGGTGGGTCCGCTCGGGCTGGGGGTGACCGGCAATCCAGGGCCCGGTTCAGCCGTCTGCGGCGTGGTAGGGTTTGAGAAACATTGTTTTTCCCGGAGGACCGCCACCACCGGCAGAGCGGCAGCCGACGTCGGAGGTCGGCCTGCCCGGCGGCGGCGGGGCTCCGTGGGGGGACACCTGGGGCGGACGGGTCGACTCGGTCTCGCTACCGAGAGGGAGGCGCTGCGAACCCCCCGGTGGTCGGGGGGAGCAGCGCCGCAGAGGCGGGCCCGAAGGAAGCCGAAAGCCGGCCAAAGTGTCTGAAAATGGGGCGAAAGTGGCCAGGACCCAGGGACCCACGAGTCCCGGGACTAGGACCCAGGGACCCGTGAGTCCTGGGACCCGACCCAGGGACCCACGAGTCCTGGGACCCGACCCAGGGACCCACGAGTCCCGGGACCAGGACCCAGGGACCCACGAGTCCCGGGACCAGGACCCAGGGACCCACGAGTCCCGGGACCCGACCCAGGCACCCAGAGACCCCAGACACTCACACCCAGCCCGCCAAACGCTGCACTGCACCCGGCCAAGACCGGGACCACGTCCCGGTACGGGGGGTAGGCTACTTGGGCTTTCCCTTTGCCTCCTGCTCCAGGGACCCCAGTTCTCACAAGCATACCGGCCAAACACTGCACTGATCCCGGCCAGGACCGGGGACAGCTCCCGGTACGGGGACTTGTGCTCTCCAGGACCTCCAGGGACCCCAGTTCTCACAAGCACACCCGCCAAACACTGCACTGAATATGAATAAACGGTTGTTTTTGGTTCGTTTTTTCGTTCCTGTTGACTAGTAATTTCATTTTTCTTATATGAAATAGAAAACGAAAATAAAAGCGTATTTTGAATCTTTGTTAAATCATATTAACACAGAAAAAGAAAAAATGCAGTGTAATTCAATATTTGTTTTTTGTTTTAAAAGGAAAATCAAATAAACCAATCGTTTTTTGTTTTTTGATTCCCACTCATGATGGAAAAATCCAATGACCAAAAGATACACGGACCGTTTTCCACTCGCTGTTTTAATTCCCAATTTCGATTTTCAAACGCATCAATGAAATCGGATAACGGAAAACGATCCGTTTTCCGTTTTTTATTATCAAAACAAAAGATGGGGAATGGATTATTTCTATATTTTTATTTTGTAATTTCAAAACAAAAAACCATTGGCCGTGAAGTACACGGACCGTAGTATGGTCCGTGTATCTTTTGGTCATTGGATTTTTCCGTCATGAGTGGGAATCAAAAACAAAAAACGATTGGTTTATTTGATTTTCCTTTTAAAACAAAAAACAAATATTGAATTACACTGCATTTTTTCTTTTTCTGTGTTAATATGATTTAACAAAGATTCAAAATACGCTTTTATTTTCGTTTTCTATTTCATATAAGAAAAATGAAATTACTAGTCAACAGGAAGGAAAAAACGAACCAAAAACAACCGTTTATTCATATTCGTGCACCGGAAGCTGGCATTTACAACCGAGTGAACTTAGTTCTGGATATTTGACAGGCATTCCTGTGACAATTCTCTCCAGGGGAAGTTTGATTTTAATATTTAATTGATCGGGTTTACGTGACTCGGAAATGGCTCTGTACGCGGCAGTTGGGTAACCATGGTTACCATGGCGGCGCTGAAACAACAGATTATTTATATTATATATATATTATATATTATATATTATATATATATATATATATATATATATATATATATATATATATATATATATATATATATATATATATATATATATATATATATATATTATAATTAGGATTATTTTTTAAAGATTGATTAAGGACTTGTTCCACAGCGGTTTGGCGCACAAACACATTTCCTGCACGTTGCAGCAGATGTGTCTCCTGCAAGGCTCAGAAATGAGCGTCAGAAGATTCTGTGCTCGGCATCATCTGAGGAGAAAAAGACGCAGAGCTGGAGAGCGCTTTGATTCATCATGGCCGAATGACCGGCTATCTGTGTCACTGGGGGTGCATGCTGGAGAAGGTCGGGTTGGAAGAATTAATTTAGTCCCACGCGTGAAGTATCCACGTGATTACCATTATATGTATAAATTGCACTGCAGCACAAACTTTACCTGACGCCGGAATTCATGGCTGATGGAGCTCTCTCAGGGTTCTTCCAACCCGACCTTCTTCAGCATGCACCCCCAGTGAACACAGATAGCCGGTATTGCGGCTTTCCTTAAAGAGCCGCTTGAGAGTTTATTGTTAGGTCCTGTATATTTGCATGACGCGCTGCTGACAGAGAAGCACGCTGAGTCCGAGAGAAGTTTTATGGCGTTTAATGACAAAACTCAGCCACAACGGCCTTCCGACATGCTTAATGGGTTTTAAACGTGTACACTGCAAACGTGATCGGGGTGATCAGTGATCAAAGCGGTCAACAAAAATTAGGCTACGGCTCCCTAAAAGCCTGTCCTAACTGCATGCGAGCGTCCGACCGTCGCGTCACACTGCGTGGCATCGGACCCGCTCTGTCCTGAAACACTGAACGCGTCATCGGCCCCACGTTCTACCACGTTCTTTTGATTGACAGCTGAGACTCGCCTTTTAAAAGGCTGATTTATGGTACCGCGTTACACCAACGCAGACCTTACGGCGTAGGTTACGCGGCCCAGTCACCGAACGGTGCGCGTCGCCGCGTACCCTACGCCGTCGTTTTTACGCGGAACCATAAATCAGCCTTTATTCACTCCTGAATTATGCGCTCCTGAAAGAAACTCCTAAAATTACTCCTGAAAGAGTAAAGGGACAAGTAAAAAAATGGTGATTACTTGTAATCTTCCTACGTTTGTACTTTCTAAACAGAAAACAAGCTTATTATTCGGTGGAATAAGTGGGGAAAAAACCGAACGGTGACGCAATGAAACAGCGAACAGCGTGAGTGAGCGGCGTGTTAAATGCAGCAAACATGTCAGCATGTCAGATTATTACTGGGATGTGGGGAAAAAGCAGAGGACACGAGAAATCCGGCAGGATCCGGCACAAATTAAGCCCTAAGATAAGATTCTTATTATATCTTATTATCTTATCAGAACCTTCCAGCCTGGCGATCTCCCTCCAGCAGCTGACACTTTATTGAGGTTCTTGTATTGGAATGACTGTTTCCTACAGCGCTTTCAACTTTTTTTTCAACTTTCAACCGGCTTTCAAAGCGACCGACGGGAAGAAAATAGAAGCAGGGCGTGCGACAAAAGTCCAGCTAAAACGACGCTGCGTCGCTCGCAACCAGTGTAGACAGTGCAATAAAAATAAAGCAATGGAACTGTTTTTGACGCTGACTCTCGCTCGCGTCGCATGCAGTGTGTATATTTACAATATACTGTGGACATCTGAATAAAAACCTCATAAATAGATTGAATCAAAGCGCTCTCCAGCTCTGCGTCTTTTTCTCCTCAGATCATGCCGAGCACAGAATCTTCTGACGCTCATTTCTGAGCCTTGCAGGAGACCCATCTGCTGCAACGTGCAGGAAATGTCATTGTGCGTCAAACCGCTGTGGAACAAGTCCTTAATCAATCTTTAAAAAATAATCATTAATCTGTTGTTTCAGCGCCGCCATGGTAACCATGGTTACCCAACTGCCGCGTACAGAGCCATTTCCGAGTCACGTAAACCCGATCAATTAAATATTAAAATCAAACTTCCCCTGGAGAGAATTGTCACAGGAATGCCTGTCAAATATCCAGAACTAAGTTCACTCGGTTGTAAATGCCAGCTTCCGGTGCACGAATATGAATAAACGGTTGTTTTTGGTTCGTTTTTTCCTTCCTGTTGACTAGTAATTTCATTTTTCTTATATGAAATAGAAAACGAAAATAAAAGCGTATTTTGAATCTTTGTTAAGTCATATTAACACAGAAAAAGAAAAAATGCAGTGTAATTCAATATTTGTTTTTTGTTTTAAAAGGAAAATCAAATAAACCAATCGTTTTTTGTTTTTTGATTCCCACTCATGACGGAAAAATCCAATGACCAAAAGATACACGGACCGTAGTATACTCCAAGATCTCACACTTTCATGTGGAACATGAACAGATCAGATAATCTCTACTTCCACGTCCCACCTCAACTCACTGGATACAAAGAAAAACAGGAGAAAAAAACCCACTCTGTATATTTTATTGGAGTGAACAGTAATTCATTATAAAGCCAAGTCATTATGTGAAAGAAAAAAAAAACAACATAAAACCTCCACCGTTGACATTCATCAAGTAAAGGAGCAAGAAGGAGAAGGAGAGCGATAATACAAGCCGAGCAGATGCCACACAGGAATATACGAGATATAAGCTCCACCCAAAATATTTTACCATCGGATGGAGGGGAAATAAATTTAGGCATCGCAGGAAGTTGGACCTGTTAATTGGAGGAAGGGGAACTTGGCGCTACGATGTTTTAACATTGGTCGCTATGAGACAGGAAGTGAAATCCAGATGTGTGGAACTTGTATCCTGCTACCAGTGCACATGAAAAACTAATCAGATAAAACTGCAGGCAGGTAAACAGACGGATGCGTCTGTGGGTAAATCTGATCCCGGTAAACAGCAGAACTCCTAAAACGAAAAACAATTACAACACAATCATAAAACCTTTGGCCGTTTCAAAGGCTGGACAGTTCTAACCCTGCTTTCATGTGACAGTTGAGAGTAGAAACATGTCCATTTTTAATCATAAATGCCTTAAACATCAGTTAGTCACATCAAGTAAATATTGGCTGAGATGACTTTGCGATAAGAGAATGTTTTCATAAATAGAAACGTGACAGAAGCCGTATAATTCCGTCAGGTATCAAAACAACATTCACATTTACAACACTGTGCAAATAAACTTAAAATAAAGCAAACAAAAAGAAACATTGTGACTCACAGTTTTAACATTTGTGCACATGAATCAGCACATCGTTCTGAATCCAGAAGACTGATATGAAAACGCTTTCAAATTCACCACATTCTGCTGTGAAACTTAAATGTTTTATCTCTTTAGCTACTCATGAAAAAGGGTATGAAAACAAAAAACCCATCAAATAGAAATGTTTATTCTCATGCAGCAAAGACACAACCCACAGTGCTGGTGTTACTAGAAGTAAAATATCATAATCTCTTAAGTCTTTTTGATTTATAGTTTTTAAAGCGAGACCAAAAATTTGAAGTAAACACATTTGAACTTTCAGCAAATCTAAAAAAAAAAAAAAAAAAGAAACTTTGAATTTGAATTTTGGACAAATCTATTTTGAAATCAGAGATAAAAGCCATTTTCATTCATTTTTTTTCCTCCCCCTCTGCTTTGATTCTCAGACGTATCCACGGCAACCACAACATCCACGTCTAACCTGAATCCCGTTCACAGTAGAGTTCTGATTCCAGCACCAGGCACCTGTTGGTGACTAAACTGCAAAGCAAACCGTGAACACATGTAAAGTTTCATGCTGTAGTTTTAACTGAAAAAGCAGCACTAGCCTGAACACACGTGAGAAACTTCAACATTTTTAAAACGCCTTTATTCAAATGAAAGCAGTTCTCGCGTCGCCTGCACCCCTCCACTTCACGC
Source organism: Cololabis saira (assembly GCF_033807715.1). Lineage (NCBI taxonomy): Eukaryota > Metazoa > Chordata > Actinopteri > Beloniformes > Belonidae > Cololabis > Cololabis saira. The sequence goes on from NC_084600.1 coordinate 39,888,420, forward strand.
TGGCCTCTTCCCAGGTTTCTACACTCAGATCGCAGCAGATCGTCCGTCAGCTGGTAAAACTACAGAGAACTAACCAAAAAGCCTCAACACATCAGTTCACAAGAAAGCAGCACTTTGCCACAATTCAGTTTTTAAAAATAACCTTTAAATCAAATGCTTAAAAGGCTCAGTAAAGTTTCATTTCAGAGATCCAAGGCTAAACTGAATGTAATGACATTAATAATAACACGACTGCCAGAACAGTCTGAGGACAAAGAAACTGACAACTCAGTTCGGTAACAACAGACTAGAAAGGGCAGTGGAAAGAAATGTTCACACAGACTGATGTAGAATAAATAAATAAATAAATAAAAGAAATGAGGCTGTAATACTCGGATGAGTCCATAAATCTATTCAAAACACCTTTTCCAATACAATTAAAAGTAAAATTGGCCTTTTAAACTAGAAAAACTACCCGTAACCTGAAGATTCAGGTCGAACTGGCTCCAAATGTCCCCCAGTGAAACGCGCTGACGCAGCTGCTCTGTTTGAAAACAAACCAATATCGTATCAAAATACATGTTACGCTGTTCTGGAGACTCTCATAAGATCAGGTTGGAAGACATTATCCTAATTTTATGCCCTCCTTTAATAAATTATTTTCATTAAAAGCCGGGGAAGCAGCTCGATTAAAGGCAGGGTAAGCCATTTTTCGATGAGATGAACATGCAGATCGGGGGCAGACTGTTCTTTTCCCTTTTACGGATTCAGGGTTGTATAAAGATTGTTGTAAAAAAAAATTGGGGTTAGAAATAATTTAAAATTGCTTACCCTTTAAATCCAAATTTAAGTTTGTGAGTGAATAAAAATAAGGACGACGAGGTGTGTGAATGGGATTGACAACAGCGGGGCAGAGCAGGAAAAAGACGTCTGGACATGCAGGTTCGGAGCAGACTTCAAGCGTCATCAAAAGTAATATTAAAACTTAAAAAAATAAAAATAAAAATGTACAGGCCGTGGAAGCTGCACTCTTTGCAGGAATTACCTTCCAACTCACCATGTTTACAGTGGGGGTTTTTGGACTCATGTTGAGTTCAGAGAATGCAGCTCACAGCTCATTTTCTGATCCAACAGCAGCAGCTTTTTACAGAGAAACGTCTGCTAGAAACACAGTTTGGCACAAAGGAGAGCGTGACAGAAGCAGCATTGTACCGTATGTACATGTGCTTTAAATATAATACACCCACGTCTACGCGTGAGTGCGTCTGTACAGACATTTACAGAAGTCTTGCCCGCCGTCTCACCGCGTCCAGAGGGAACAATCTCACAAGAATCTACCGATTCCTGTGAAATTACTCAAGTTTTGTTTAAAAAAAATAAAATAATATAGGCATAAATATTTTAATTCAAAAAAAGCAAGTGTCTCTCTTTTTTCCCCTCATTTGAGGCTTTGGCTCAGAATTGTGATGTTTAAACATGAAAGGCTTTTAAGATCGTTGGTGTTCTAATGTCTTTTCCATCATCAACGACAATATTAAAAATTATAAAAAAGAATAAATAGATGTAATAGATGTGTTGTTGTAAAACTGGGCCCTTTGAAATGACCTTTTTTTTGTGGCGTCACAGCCGGGGGAGCCTAAAGGACCGTCCACACCAAGAACAGAAGAACAAGACAGAGAAACTTCCATCAAATCACTTTCTTCTCATTATTCATATTATTTATTTTGAGAATAATTTAATGCCGAGTTTATGGATTCTGGAAATTGATGCTGTAGGTAGGAACTCTGCCTTAAGTCAGAAAAAACAGGTGACTGGTAAGTACAGGTTCAATTTATATTGTATTTGGTCACAAATTACACAAAAAAAAGGGTCTAGATTTACCAACGATACCCTGCCGCGCGATCTTTGGTGCTAATTATGGAGCCAAATCAAGGCCAAAAGTTTTGCTAATTTGAAAATAAAATTGTAATTGAAAAACTAAGATTTGAACCTGAAAATTCAAGTTTTGATCATGAACTTATTTTCAATTTTTTTTTTTCAGTATCAGATCTTTTTTCAGGTTTTTTTCCAGTTTCAGACTTTTGGCCCTGATCTGGCGTAGGGGGCGTGGAATCATGAAACTGAACTGAAATAAAAAGATCTGAAACTGAAAAAAAGATCTGATACTAAAAAAAAAAAAAATTGAAACTGTAAAAAAATAAGTTCATGATCAAAACTTGAATTTTCAGGTTCAAATCTTAGTTTTTCCAATTACAATTTTATTTTCAAATTAGCAAAACTTTTGGCCTTGATTTGGCTCCATACTAATGGAGTTTATCCTGATATTAACAAAAAACCGACTTCGGCTCGTACAGAAATGTGGATAAAACCTTTCCTCTTGCCGTGGACGGACCTTAACTTTTTCAGAGAGCTGTTATTTCCTCTCTTTTTTACATCAACCACCTGTGGTGGTCAACCTGTCAATTCTTCTGCTCTTTTACATTAATCTGTAACATTCAACAGTTCAATTATCTTTCCAACATCATTATTAAAAAGAAATCTGAACAGATATTTTATCAATAAATACTCGAGACTCCAGTGGGAATCCCGAGCACAGAGTAAGAAATCTGTCAACGTTCTTTCCTCTGCTACAAGCACACACTTAGGTGCCTGAGGAGTGTCAAAGGTGGGACTTCAAACGCAACAGTCATACAAACGTTGTCAAAAACAGAAACGGACGATAAATAAAACCCTACAAAAGAAGATCTGAATCTGGCCACGTGATCCGTACGATGCGTCGTTCCCGTTGATTTGAGGGGGGTGTGAGTGTGGCGGTAACAAACAAAGCTGCTGTGCTCACGCTCCTCTCGTCTCCGATTCAGTCTCAGCGGCGAGTGCGGTCCCGCGCTCGGCTCCCGTTAGAACGGCAGCTTCTTCAGCTGCTCGAAGGTGATGAAGAACTGAGGAGGACGTTGAGAAAAACCTTTTGATTTAGATCACAATAAGATACGATCAGAACACGACAATGTCGAGGGATTTATCAAGATATGGCAGCCCGTTCTGGACAAAGTGGACCCCCTTGGAGTGAACCTTGGTTTACCTAGCTAACATGATGTGAAATAACTACAGCATGCCCTAGCAATTCGGACATCATTATGCCAGTCTGATGGTGTGTGTTTTGTTTTGTCTAGTTTTTATTATTTCCGTATTTGTCTTACTCTGCCCCACTACTACTTTTTGTTTTGTTTTGTGTTGTGTGTTTTTTTCTTACTGGGGTATTATGTCTGTTTAGTGTGTCCTGCTGAGTTTTGTTCTCTTATTAATATGTTCCATTTTGGGGAGGAAAAAAAAAAATGGTTCTATAAAAGTGCTGAAGAGAAATACTTGTAATGCTGTCAGAACCTCAATAAAGAGAAGTTAAAAAAAAAAAAAAAAGATACAATCAGAAGCTTTTGAGAAAAGTTTGTCCTTTTGTTCTTCCTTGCTCTAATTTAACTCTCTATTATAGCTTAATCTTTTTTAGTTAGTTAGATAATATTTATTTCGGTCAATCAGAAACGTAAAAATCAACAAACAAGATAACACAGGTTTTTCCCTGGTCAACATTGTGATTATTTTGATCGAAAAGGTCTGGGCTTTGAACAAATGAAGTATCATAAGTCTACACAAAATAATACTAATACTAATAATAATAATAATAATAATAATAATAATAATAATAATAGTAATAATAACAATAATGACGATGATGATAATAATAATAGTAATAATAATAATAATAATAATAATAATAGCTTAAATAACTGTAATAATAGTAATAGTAATTATAATGATAATAATAATAGCTCTGAAAGCAGAAAGTGAAAAGATGCTAAGGAAAACGACAAAACCAATTTAAGTTGTCATTTCATCTCATGCATGTGTGCATTCTTCTTTGTTTGCTTATTGTGCCCCTATATATATATATATATATATATGTGTCCATTACCTTTGCTTTGAGTAATATCTTGTATGCTTTTATTGAGTTTGCTAGTTTAAGGTCGTTATCTAATGAGTTCCACAGTTTTACTCCTAAATGGGATAAACATCTGCCCTTTGTATTTGTTCTTATTGCTGTTGTGTCAAACATTGCTGTTCCCCTGAGGTCATAGCTTAATCTTCCCTCATCTTAATTACTACAACATTGTTTGGGCTTCGACACATTCAAAATATATTAATAAATTATTGATTCAAAAAAGGTTTCTCAGAATGATATCACATGCAAACAGATATCTGCTCCCTTTTCATTAAATATTAATTATTACCCATCAATAAAATTAACATTTTTCAAACATGTTTATTTATGTTCAAATTTAAAAATTATATACAAGATCTTCCTTCTTCTTTTCATAATTTCTTTTGTGTTAATTCCGTTACTCATTCTTATGCCACAAGGGACAAAGATGATTTTAATTTACCGTTTTGTAGAACATGTAAACATCAATCTTTCATCACTTTCAGACGCCCCCACTTGTGGAATTCACTCAATAAATCTCTTAAATCATCACAATCCTTGCCAATATTCAAAAAACATTTAAAGAACTTTCTTATTGTTTCATCTTTGTAGTGTTTATTATTTAATCTTTTGTGTTTTTACTCCCCATTGTGTAGTTTTTTTTTTTTTTTATTCATATATGAAAAGGTTTCTATATAAGCCACCAGGCTTCTTCCTTTCCTTGCATGTTATTTCAATGTTTTTACATTTATTGTTCAATTTGTCTTATATTGCTAAATAAATAAACTAAACTAAGCTGCTCGGTAGCCTGACGTAAAACTCTCAAACAAGCAGCTTTAATCATATTTGGGTAAAACTCAGACATTTCACATTTTAAGTGCAAATAAAGGTTTACTAATCAAAGCAGCGAACTAATTCAACTAAAATAATGATTGACTTGTTGCAGATTTTTATACATTCCTGTAAAGAAAATGTGACACCCGGTGACCCAGAGTGCAATAACCTTTGCCCGCTAAATACCTTACGTATTTTTGCACATGTAAATATTATCCGTTTTTTTGTGTTTACTATTTTTTCTCTTGTACATTGCTAATTTTTCTACATTTTATATTGCTCTTTTCTTTATTATTTAGCTATTTATCAGTTATTTCTATTTACATTTTTTGTATATTCCGTTGAGCGTGTGTGTGTTTGGCTGCTGCACGACTGAATTTCTCCTCTGGGAGATCAATAAAGTCTTCTCTTCTATTCTATTGTCCCTCAGAAAACAAGCTTGTGTGTATTCAAAGGATACGATGATGTTCCAAGGTCCCAGTCGCAGCCAGTTGGGCCAGAATCCCTTATAGAGGGCGAAGAATCCCTCGTTCTTCCACGTCTTCATCAGCCCATCCAGGGTGCCTTTGTACATGGGGCTCCCAGACAAAACCCGCTGGTTCATCATCCGCGTCCTGACCACGTCCACGGGGTTTGACGCCAGCGCGCCCGCCAGGCCGCACGTAAAACTGGAGCTGCGTGCAGATAAAAGCTGTGGTCAGTACAGAGAAGCAGATGCCGCTCTCTCCTGGTAAGAAAAGAACCGAACTTACATGAAATGGGTCAGGATGGTGTCGCCCATGACGCCAGAGCGAAGGAGGTGCTTCTTGGTGATGTCATAGACTGGAAGTTCCACCCCGACTACGATGGCTGCCCGTTGTGCCGTCGGGATGACGCCCTGAGGAAGAGGAGGATGACTTTTAGTTATGAATTAGTAGGGGGGTAACAATACACTAATCTCACGATACGGTACACGATAGAGGTCACGATAACGATACGATATTATAGCAGTATTTTTTTAACAACCTTGAATGAGGAACACATGGTCTTTTATTTGAAAGACACAAAATACAAAACAATACTGTACATTTGCCCTATTGTTCCAGTTTGTAATGCTTTATAACTGTTTAAGTTTTAAAGAGAAAAGCCAGGCCAACCATTTTCCACAAACTGAACTAAAAGTAAATGTCAGGTTTGCATTATGCATCTTCAGTTTCATACAAGTACAAATATTTTGCCACAAACTGAATAGTTTCTCTCATGTACGATTTGACTTTTTTCTTTTCCAGAAATTTAACAACTAAACTTAAATAAATAAATACATACAATTTTACATCATAAAAAAGATTAGTTCATGCTCCCCTTATAATTGTAAGAGGAGATTTATATTTGTTAAGAAGGTTATTTTGGTAATTCAGGGTTCATTATTTTATAAATATATTCTTTATATTCTGATGAATGAATTAGTGACTCTGAATTTCTCTGCGTTTTATCTTTTGCATTTTCCATGCGATGAACTGGTGAGTCCACCCTTCAATAGGGGTGTAACAATATATCGTGCCATGAAATTTCGCGATACAAAAACGTCACGATACGTGTCGTGGAGGTGACAAACTGTATCGCGATATTGGGTTATTAATATTAATCGCGCATCCGACCACGTGTGCCGACCGCGCCTCGACCCGCGGACCAAAATCTTACTCCTCTCAGAAGAAACTAGTACCGTTTTGCGGTCGCGATCACGGGACTCTTGGGGGTTTTGAGCTCTGAACTTTTACTTATGTAAGTCTGGTGTAGAGTTAAGCCTTACCTTATTAAATTAAACCTTTTTGGGGTCGTGAGCAGGATAAACACGGGGAAACTTCTGCTGAGTTCCAGTGTACTTTAATGTCCCTCAACAGTGTAGGATTTTAGAACATCAACACAGCACCTAGTGCCGTACTGTGGCGTATCACTCCGCCCAATCTAAAACAGACTACCGTAATCACTACAGATAAACTGACTAGTGTCATTATAGTCCCTGATTTACATCAGAATATAAAGAATATATTTATAAAATAATGAACCCTGAATTACCAAAATAAACTTCTTAACAAAAATAAATCTCCTCTTACACTTATAAGGTGAGCATGAATCAATCTTTTTTATGATGTAAAATTGTATGCATTTATTTACTTTTAGTTGTTAAATTTCTGGAAAAGAAAAAAGTCAAATCATACATGAGAGAAACTATTCAGTTTGTGGCTAAATATTTGTACTTGTATGAAACTGAAGATGCAAAATGCAAACCTGACATTTACTTTTAGTTCAGTTTGTGGAAAATGGTTGGCCTGGCTTTCTCTTTAAAACTTAAACAGTTATAAAGCATTACAAACTGTAACAATAGGGCAAATGCACAGCATTGTTTTGTATTTTGTGTCTTTCAAATAAAAGACATTTTTTTCCAGTCATATGTTCCTCATTCAAGGTTGTTAAAAAAATACTGCTATAATATCGTATCGTTATCGTGACCTCAATATCGCGTATCGTACCGTATCGTGAGATTAGTGTATCGTTACACCCCTAGTGTTTTATCTTTTGCATTTTCCATGCGATGAACTGGTGACTCCACCCTCCAACAACTGGCTGAGCCTGCAGCTTTCCATAACTCTGAACTTGATGGACTGGTTATAGAAAATCAATTACAGACACTTTCACGCAGCTAGTCCCAACTTCCTGAACTCACTCTCCACAGCCCCTTGGTGCCCTCCGTCTGGTAGATGTTGACGAAGTTGGACAACATGCTTCCCTGCAGCAGGCTGCCCTGCGCCTGCATTCTGATCTGCAACAAACAAAGACATACAAATATAAAAAACATGACACAATCTGCTGTGAAGCCACTGGACTGTTTCCAAACCTACTCTGTCCTGATGGTTAGCGTCGATTGGTATCGGCATTGACCTTTTCAGAAGCTGTAGCTCCATTTTCAATGAACAATCATTACACCGCTGCCTGAAATCTATGCTACTTCAACTTGACAGCCATGTAGGTGTATTGTTTTTCTTCCAAGGGTGAATTTTCACCCTGGAAGCAATGTTTACTTCTTTGTTTTAATATTTTTATTAGGGGGTAAGGCACAGTAGAACAGGAATAAAAAAAAGATATACAGTCTACCTCCTAGGATGTTTTTTGTTTTGTTTTTTTGATTCAAGAACAGAACATTAGACATTTCAACGAAAATAATGACAAATAAATGAAAATTATTTTAAGTTTTTAAGTAATTAAGTATTAAAGCTACACAGTATAAATAAAAAAATAGATTAAAACGGGAGAAAAAAAAAACAGAAAAAAACCCAAAGCAAAAAAAAAAAAAAAAAAAAAAAAAACATAGGAAAAGTAAATAAATAAATAAAAAGGAGGAAGAAAGAGAGAAATGAGAGAAGAGAAGGAGGGGGGATCCATCAATCAGGAGGCAGGGACTGGACAGAGTGGAAGAATGTAAGAAAGGGAAGCCACTTATTATAAAATTTGTTACAACTACCCTTCAGTCAATATCTAATCTTTTCCAGCTTCAGAAAAAACATGGTATCGTTGAGCCACTGAGTACTAAAAGGAGCCTTAGTTGACTTAGCAATGTTTACTTCTGTCAATCAAGTGTGATAAGTCCTGTTATCTGGTAAACCAAAATGAGTTGATGTGTTCTAACATGTAAAATCAAGGATTTGGACTGAATAGTTGGCCAGAAAGTAATTAAAACTACTATTCTTGGCAAGTTAGTAGTCAAACAGGAAAAAAAACAACAATCTGCATACGAAATGAACATTTTTTTGCAAACTTGTATTAGTGTCCAGTCATGGGATCTGGCACAAAAATGCAGATCTGAGAGTCTGAGCTCAGCCTTCAGCAGTCACCTTGAGGACGTCCGTGGGGTTGGCAAGAGACGAAGACAGCACTCCAGACACAACTCCACAGAAGACATTGATGACCATGGTCTCATCTGTCAGAGGAAGAAAGGGACACAAAATAGCATTAATAGAAAGGCAGCCAGAAACAACCAACGGCACACAGAAACAAAGATTAGCCAAGAGTCTAATAGTGAAGCTCCGATTAAGAGACAGAAATTGCCTAGTTTATTTTTAACAGACTGGTTGATCTTGTTTGGGACAAAACATTTTTTCTAATTATCTGGCATAATGACTCTGTTAAACTATATTTCCCTAAATTAAAAAGAAACAAACATGTCTTCTTAACATTCAAAGCCAGAAATACAAATAAAAGAGCTTTGAAATGCTCATACATTGTTGAGCATTGTATGCAGATTATATCATATTCACTGTTTACATAAGGGGTGCAGCGATTAGTCGATGTTGTCGACAAAAATTTATAATATAAGTAGTCGTCAATGGAGTAAATTGTTGACCATTTTCAGCAAAAAAAAAAAGAAAAGAGGGAAACAAAACAAAAAACAGAGCGGGTCATCAGCCTTCCTTCCCATCTCTGCTGAGATTAGTCAATGACTAATCAGAATAGTCGTTAGTTGCAGCCCTACATGCATCCGAATAGGGCTGTATTTTGTTAAAATGGTTCTCAAATACTGTAAGATATGAAGTTTATTCATTCAAGATTTAACAAAAGAAGGAAAGGAAATAATATAAATTTTAATTTCTAGATACCTTAATGTTCATGCAGAGGCATTAAAGGACTTTATGTAGCAATACCACATCTGACCAGTTGGGGGCATAATGATCTGCCACAGTGACAAAAGAGCCACATGCTACAAACTTGTTTTAATCTACTTTAACTATACGTTTATAGCTCTCTCATGCAGCGAGCAGAACCAAACCTGGAGGTGTTCAGACCGCAAGCAAATCCTGAACTGGCCTTGTTTTTAAGTCTATGATGCTGGTCCAGCACTATTGAATAACAATGATTTATTCATTTATTTATACTAAAATGTTTTTTTTTTTATATACTAAAAAGTCATTTTCAAGAGACACGTGTTTTACATTTCAAATAATAAAAAATAATTATTAAATACGCAATGAAGTTCCTTATAATCAAGAGTTACATGGACATCATCACTATGATAGTAAATATAAGCAGAAATTCATTTAGAACAGGAGATTATTGACATATTATTCTAATTACTACAGTATAATTATTATTCACTGCTCTGGCCTCTAGTCCACATAAAGGATTAGGGGTGGAGCTTTGACATTATTATTGTGACATTACAATAAACGCTTTAGTTTGTGACAAAAAAACTAAAATCATGCCAGAGAATTGCAATCTCAATTTTAAGCAAAAAAAATTGGGATTCTCATTTTGTCCATAATAGTGCAGCCCTAACGTTTAGTTTAATTAACAAATGCATCACGGTCGGTCTTTGTACCCAAATCTTTTTATCTTAAACTATCAAAGAGATATTTTTATAAAAGTATGCTAATAAAATTTGCCAGAACTATGATTTCTGAGCATACGGTTCTGCAAAAAGAGCCAGACGATAAAATAAAAAAAACAACTTACAAATAGTCAAATATTCTAAGCAATTGAAATAATTAAAAACAAAAATTAGATTTTTTTTTTGCACATGAATGCTCACATCAGCAGTGACCTACATGGGTGGAGTTAAAGGACTTTTCAACAGTCAATAACTCCACCCCCCTGGCTCACCGAGCAGATCAAAAATGAACATTAGAGTTATTGGAAACTGGAAACTGGAACCGAAGCAGAGCAACTGTAAATTGTCTGTAATTACTGTAATTAGCAACCACTCAGCAGAGTTTGTCAGTGTTATCTCATTAGTAGCAACCAAGAATTGTGTCTAAAATGGAGAAAAAAAAAGAAGGGGGAAGGAAAGTTAGGAAGATAGAGTTTAGAAACAATAGTTACAGCAATCCTTGATCAATCTGACCAACAGTTAGTGTGGCGGTCCTCGCGCCGCTCATTTTATCTGCAGGGGAACAGGCGTTCGATCGCACCACAACCACAGGGCAAACCCAAGCCTGGATCAAAACAAGCATTTAAAACACAGCGGCACAATCGTGGCACGAGGCAACAGGAAAGGAAATCAATCAACAGGAACCAGAGAAAAAGTGCTTTGTATTTGGAAGATATTATAAAAGGTGGAAAAACTAAAATGTAAAAACTCTTCAGATTCTGAACCATTAGGTATATAGTAAATTTAAAAAAATATATATATTTTTTTAATTTACAGTGATTCATTGGTTCTGATCCATTTAAAGATGCTTCGTTATTTGGCTGTCAATCTTTAGTGTAATTGGAATTGAAGAAACAGTAAAGTAAAAGTGTTAATTTCTGAAATTAACATGTTTTTCGTGCATAACATATATTGAACGGTGGCTCTTGATTGAAGCTTTTTAAAGCATATCGTTCCCAACCCTTTAGAAGAGAGCTTAAAAACATGTAAAATATATTTCAACTTTTCTAGGAGTTTGATATTTAAAAAAGTTTCTATCAATTTTTAGGGGGACTCATGATGAAATGTATAGACAGATTTTTCCTGTGTTCAACCCATCATTGTGTCCAGTTGCAAAGGAGTGCTTGTTGGAAGTTCCCCATACAGCAAGTTCAATTATTATACTTAAAACGGGTTAACAACAGTTGACTCTTAGTTAATCCTGATTCTCCATGAGTTTAGTTTTTCCAGGTCAATAGTACTGTAAATGTTGATGAAACAACAATTTTACTTTACTACAACCACCACTATAGTGAGGCATAGTGACGAGACACACTTAAAGCGGACCTATTATGGCATCTAATACCTATTTTAAACAGGCCTTGAATGTCTTAAAAACAAGCTTTTAATTGTTTTTGCTAAATAAATTGGAAATTCAGCCTCTAAACCATGTCTTTATCTTCCCATTCTATAACATCATTATCTATGCAGGATTCTGAGTGGGCGGGGCTATGATAATGAGGCTCTGTGCTGATTGGCTGCCTGAATGACGCGATACACCGCTACGAAAAAATGGTGGAAGCTCTGGCCGGCGGAGTTACACCGTGTCATAACACCGTGTCATAACACCGCGTCATAACACCGCGTCATAACACCGCGTCATAACACCGCGTCATAACACCGCGTCATAACACTGTGTGATGCAAGCGAGCGTCAGCGACAAAATCATCCGGGCGGCTGTACAGACTCTGCAGAATTCTCTGCAGAAAAACGTGTTTTTTCATAATAGGTCCCCTTTAAGGATGGCTAAAATGTTGTTGGCAGATAAGGAAGCAATCGGTCAATAGGGAAATGTCACAAAATGAAGCAGATAAAGAGGGAGCCCAGGAAAAGTGGTCATACATTTCCTGAGAAACAGGAACCAGAAACAGCCTGGCACCAGCCATTTAATGATAAAAGCAGCACCAACCCGTTTGACTGCCAACTGAACTGACTTTATGTGCAGACTGAACATGGACCCACCAGCCGAGCCCCTTCATCTCTTGACACGTTAAGGCTACGTTTGCACTTATTTAATTTGAAATGTTTTTCTTAGGCCTGAATGATTCAACGTCTCCTGAATCCAGAGTTTCAAATTATGCAAAATCTATTTAATAATATGCCTATGGTTGCACTTCTTGTTCATGAAATATAAATTTCATACTTTCTCATTTGTGCACTCAAGTGTAAAGCAAAGGAAGAATTTCAGTGTACAAAGAAAGTTGCTTATTGATTGTGTCTGCACCATGACGGCCTGATCCCTTCTTACCCGATCAAAACACCAGCTGACGTCAGACTTTTTAATGCAAAGCTTCAGCTTTGATCAATACTAATGACGACAAGATACACCAGTTCACAAGATTCACTAAGATTGATGTACTTGTGGCAGCAAAATTAGACACGGCTCCTTTTTCCCTTTTCAGAAACGTTTATCGACTGTAACGTTTCACATGACGGCAACAAAACAGATAATTTCTATCAATCCTGAATTAAAGTGGGTGTGTTTGCGTGGTGTTGATGTGCTGCTGACTCACAAGGTACAATAAAAGACTATACAGGACTGTCTCAGAAAATTAGAATATTGTGATTTTTTGTAATGCAATTACAAAATCAAAAATGCCATACATTCTGGATTCATTACAAATCAACTGAAATATTGCAAGCCTTTTATTATTTTAATATTGCTGATCATGGCTTACAGCTTAAAGGGAAAGTTCGTTTTTTTACAACCTGGACCTTATTTATGACATTTTTTATGGTTGTATACTCACCCAGAAAAGTTTGGTGTGATTTGGAGTCCTTCGGAAGATATTAGGAGTTTTTTTGCGAGCTGCTTCTCCGTGTAATGGAGCGCATGAGGGCATAGACGGACGCAGACGATGCAGCATCTAAATAACACATGATTGCCGCGAAACTCTTCATTTCTTTTATGAATCACTAGATCTGCTTCCAGGACCTGTTGTAACATTGTTTGTAAACAAGACCTCTGAACTCATGACGTCATCTCTGTGTGCGCACTCTGTCCTCCGTTCAGTGAGCTCTTCAGCCGTATACTCCGGCTCAAAACGGTAAGGACGTCCATCATATTCAAAGTCGTCGTCCACAACCTCAGAATTTGACAAATATTCAGACATGTTTCAAATAACTAACAGTAAACTAACAGTAGCGTGAGGTTTCTGTACACGGAGCTGCGTCTGCGATGCGCGCACAGAGATGACGTCATGAGTTCAGAGGTCTTGTTTACAAACGGATTTGTTTAATACACAGACCGCGCCACAATGTTACAACAGGTCCTGGAAGCAGATCTAGTGATTCATAAAAGAAATGAACGAGTTTCGTGGCAATCATGTGTTATTTAGACGCTGCATCGTCTGCGTCCGTCTATGCCCTCATGCGCTCCATTACACGGAGAAGCAGCTCGCAAAAAAACTCCTAATATCTTCCGAAGGACTCCAAATCACACCAAACTTTTCTGGGTGAGTATACAACCATAAAAAATGTCATAAATAAGGTCCAGGTTGTAAAAAACCGAACTTTCCCTTTAAGAAAACTCAAATATCCTATCTCAAAAAATTAGAATATTCTGGGAATCTTAATCTTAAACTGTAAACCATAATCAGCAATATCAAAATAATAAAAGATTTGCAATATTTCAGTTGATTTGTAATGAATCCAGAATGTATGACATTTTTGTTTTTGTAATTGCATTACAGAAAATCACAATATTCAAATTTTCTGAGACAGTCCTGTACAAGGAAAAGGAATCCACCCTATCCTGGACAAAGATAGAGCCCTGATGCTGAACTGTAAAAGCCTCCCTCTACCTTGGAACGGCCTCATTCAGTCCTACTGTACTTGGCTGCACAGAAAGGCCAGGCCATAATCAGCAATATCAAAATAATAAAAGATTTGCAATATTTCAGTTGATTTGTAATGAATCCAGAATGTATGACTTTTTTTTTTTTTTTTTTTTTTTTTTAAATTGCATTACAGAAAATAAAGAACTTTATCACAATATTCAAATTTTCTGAGACAGTCCTGTAAACGATCCTAATTATCTTAAAAGTAGTGATTATTATAAACAGTGATCCAACAAGGCCTACAGGATGGTGATTGCAAAAGATTTTAAATCAGCTTGTTCTCTCATTTCTCAAGCTCTTTGGCCACATACCCGCTGCCGTAAAACTGTAATAACTCATCTTCTACCTCGGTATCCCATCGGTGCAGACTGCAGCTAGAGACTAAATGCTGATTAAAAAAAACCCATCCCACTGCACTCAAAGCCAGATGTCAGCAAGAGTTATCAAGTTTCCCAAGCAGCAGAAAATGAGCATTTTTCCTCCACTTTCCTATTTCTGTCTCTTTTTCTCCAACCCTTTGTTCCCAGAAGCAAAATTATCGCAGGCAGATTAACATGCTGATTGTGCTTCAGGATGCAGTTTAAGATAAAGGGTAAAGATAAATAACATCCAGCTTTTCTTTGATGGGAAGGTTATTCAACAGAAATAACTATATAACATAAATGTTCCAGCACGGATATCAGCAGGGTTTAACTGCATTCTGCACTATTCTGCAGTGATCCTATTGGTACGACATGACAACCTGAGCTCTGATGGTTCATAAAGTTAAGTGCAATTAGCTTCTGTGACGCTATTGATTTCTAGACGGAAAGCCTCTGGTGAATAGTCCGAATTCATCTCAGCTGTAGTAAGATATCATTTTTCATGATACAAGAAACTTACACCAAACAGTCGATTTGCATCTGAAATAGCCCAAGAGAAATATAGAAGAGAGGCCATATGGTATTTGTGCTGTTTGAAGGAAGAAAAATATGCTGAAAAAGAATCTCAGAATGAGAATAATGGCCGTGAAACTAGTAAACATTTCAATATTTCACCTGACACAAAGCAAAGTGAGAAAAATATAATGGGAAATATTTACTCAAATACTAAGAGTTTATATATCATTATAGAGATTACATAAAGGTTGACTTTTTCTTTTTAATCATAACTACTATGATAGTTACTATCATTACTAATTCATGTAATTAAAAACTATATATATATATATATTAATATATATATAAAAACTATATACAGGACTGTCTCAGAAAATTAGAATATTGTGATAAAGTCCTTTATTTTCTGTAATGCAAAAATGTCATACATTCTGGATTCATTACAAATCAACTGAAATATTGCAAGCCTTTTATTATTTTAATATTGCTGATCATGGCTTACAGCTTAAGAAAACTCAAATGTCCTATCTCAAAAAATTAGAATATTCTGGGAATCTTATCTAATCAGCAATATTAAAATAAAAGGCTTGACATATTTCAGTTGATTTGTAATGAATCCAGAATGTATGACATTTGATATTTAATTGCATTACAGAAAATAAAAGAACTTTATCACAATATTCTAATTTTCTGAGACAGTCCTGTATATGTCACCATTTTACAGCAGACACTGAAGTGCTGTAGTAAAACTCAACAGTATCCAAATATATTTATTGATTTATCAATAGGCCACAATGTACAGTTTAGAAAATATCTTGGAGGTAAGTGTTTAGAAAGTGCTCTGCCCTGAACATTCAGCTCTCTAGAGTTGTTGCATTTGTGCGAGAGCCAGTACTTTTTAAAGGTTTTTGGTTGCCGTTTCTAAAGAGGCTTGAACTAGCTGATCCCCCGCTGAACAATCATTCCCGTTTCCACCGTGGTGCCCCCTCTACCCCACCCATGATGGTGGACAAGAAACACAATTTCTTTAATCAGTAGTTGGAGGATGGGACATCATGGATGATGATATCATGCACAAAGTCAAAAACCTCTAGTCCTCAAGTTGGTCACACAAGATTTACCAATAAACACAAAATGTCATAGTTAACCTGTAATCCTACAAAGTGAAGTCTCATTGGTGCAGCTGCAGGTGCATGATGATCAGTAATTCATTCACTAAACGCACTAAAATAGCCTACATTTGAACATTTGAACACCCAACAGTGACCACTGAGTCTGAGGTGATAATCAGCGGCCTAGACTACCTGAACCAAGCTCAACAAGTCAAGAGCAGTGCCTAACTGTAGACCAGTTAAAAATTCTTAAAAACAAGCACCCATCTCAAACCATCAGCAAGGAAACTTCTAAATAGGCCTGTGTTGAAAAAAATCGATTGCCCAATTCTAAATCGATTCTCATATTAATTCCTAAAAATCGATTCATATGTCTAAAGATCGATTTTTTTTCCCCTTTCTTTTATTCATTTATGTATTTTTTTTCCATCATTACATTACAACTTTTGGTTATTTTTTTGTTTATCCCCAAAAAAGGAATGTTTTGTTGGACACGAGAATAACTGGTGCCATGTTTTTGCCTTTAAATATGTTTAAAGGTATGAAAACATTAAAGTTTTAGGTTATAATTGCATAAATTGTCTATATTTCATTACTTTATATACTGTCTTGGGGTTACATTTGCAAAAAATGCTAAAAACCAAATGCTCAAAAATTAAAAAACCAAAATAGACTGAAAATGGAACAAATAAAAACGGAATGTGGGAAAAAATAAAACCGATTTCATCCGTCTCTGTTTCCTCCCTGGATCTGTTTGGTAATTCTGTCCCACATGATGTTTCTGAAAGCAGTTCTATCAGCATTCTGGGAGCTGATTGGTCCTTACAGCATCATTAACTGCCAATACTTGCTGTTTAATCTCAATATAATACTAGTAGTAATATTTTGCATAACTACAGTCATATAATTCATGCAACAGCTCAAAAAACTGTTTTAATAACACTAACCCAAATCAATATCAGAATCGAATCGGATCAAATCTTGATAATCGATTCTGAATCTTAAGAATCGGAATCGAAACGATTCTTGACATTTGAATCGATCCCCAGCCCTACTTCTAAAATGTGCAGATTTTTTATCAGTGATCTGCTGCGTTTGTCAAAGCGACGGCGCTGGTGGATGCTGAGAATCACGAGCCCAGTCAGCTGCCAAGTTGTGTTTAAGTTGAAGGAGGTCAGTTGGAGAAGGAAGGGAAGGTTCACCAAGACCCTGGGAGAAAACTACTGAAAACACAATGAATAAGAGCCACGAACTAGAGACAAGCATGATGAGAGAGGGCTATAAAAGCAGAAGCAGCACGATGGAAGCGAGCAAGAAAGTGGTGAGACGATGTACAGGACCGTCTCAGAAAATTAGAATATTGTGATAAAGTTCTTTATTTTCTGTAATGCAATTAAAAAAAAAAAAAAAAAAAAGAAGTGTCATACGTTCTGGATTCATTACAAATCAACTTAAATATTACATGCCTTTTATTATTGCTGATTATGGCTTACAGTTTAAGATTAAGATTCCCAGAATATTCTAATTTTTTGAGATAGGATATTTTAGTTTTCTTAAGCTGTAAGCTATGATCAGCAATATTAAAATAATAAAAGGCTTGCAATATTTCAGTTGATTTGTAATGAATCCAGAATGTATGACATTTTTGTTTTTGTAATTGCATTACAGAAAATCACAATATTCTAATTTCGATTTTTTTGGTAAAACTACAAAAGACAATGGAATAAATTGTTTCAAATTTTTTATCTTTATTTTTAAAGAAAAATAGCAAACACATTTCCCTATTGGGAATGAAGTGCAATTGAAAGATACTGTAAATCCTCCTTGAGTTTAGTAAAGTGACAACATTTACAATTTTCTTGACCAAACAAAGATGACTAGACGAGCTCTGTCTGTAATGCAGCCAGCTGCAAAAAAGGAAAATCGATTTTCCAATTTTCCTTTTTTTAAACATAGTCTTGATTAATAAATCCGATTTAGATTTAAAATCGATTAATCACACAGCCCTAATTCTAATTTTCTGAGACAGTCATGTACAAGGAAACTGAATCCACCCAATCCTGGACAAAGATAGAGCCCTGATGCTGAACTGTAAAAGCCTCCCTCTACCTTGGAACGGCCTCATTCCTACTTGGCTGCACAGAAAGGTCAGGCCAGATATTTGCAGCCGGGCTACACTGGAGCGACTCTGTTAGGAACTGGAATTGACAATGGTAAAGGAAATGAGCTGACTCGGCCTCAACACGCTCAGATTTGGCTCAACAGTGTGAAAGCGGCTCCGGTAGGTTAACGAGGACTTTGGCTTCGCATAATTTACATCTCAACTGCACGTTGCAGGTGACTGAATCAGATAAAACCAATCAGAGCCAAAAATTACTGGTTCTCTGGGAACACTTTATGTTTTCCAGACTTACTTGTTTTAGTAGAAAATGTTTTCAAGATGTCGGCTTTCTGTTGTCAAACCATTACCTTCTTGAATTTTTAGTTTTCACCAGAACTGGGTAGAGTAGCCAAAAATTGTACTCAAGTAAAAGTACTGTTCCTTCAGAATAATATGACTCAAGTAGAAGTAAAAAGTAGTCATCCAAATAATTACTTGAGTAAAAGTAAAAAAGTACTTGGTGAAAAACTACTCAAGTACTGAGTAACTGTTGAGTAAGATCAGATTTTCTTTTTAACGCAACCATTCAAACAGACAAAAGTTCAAAATAATCATCTTCAGGCAAATTAAATCAATAAAATAATAAAATAAATTAAAATTAATAAAACATTGCTTAAATTAAAATAATCTTAAAGTAAATTCAAGTACTTTAATAAATAAAATAACAGAATAAAAAAATAAATTAAGCACAAGTAGCACAAGATTTCAAGCTTTTGTACTTTTCTTTTTTAACCAGGCAGAACTAGAACAAACATGAACTCATAGAAACTCTGTGTGTGTTTGAGTCTGTGTAAATGTGACAAAACATGCAAAAACAAACATTTTTCCCAAAGAATCACTCAGTGATGTCATGAGATTGACGCGTACGTGGATAAAAGAAAAGTAACAGCTCAACGTAGCCTAATGTAGCAGAGTAAGAGAAATAGTTTCTCCTTCACAAATCTACTCAAGTAAAAGTAAAAAGTACAGTGATTCAAAACTACTCCTAAAAGTACAAAATTTCCCAAAACTTACTCAAGTAAATGTAACGGAGTAAATGTAACTCGCTACTACCCACCTCTGGTTTTCACACAGTACCTATTTGAAACCTGTGAATCTAAAACGGCTCGTCTCCTTCTGTACAGAATAGGAACCACTTTGATAAAAGACTTAGGGAGAGAAGCAGAGGGCAGAATATCAGGTTAACAGTGATACTCGCCTTCTGGGTGAGTGACAAAGAACCTCTTCAGAGAATTGTATGTTCCTATCTTGATTGTCCCATAAGATGCTTGTCTCAGTAAAGCGGGGGAAATCCTGTTCAGACAAGTCAAATAAGAAAATTACTGAAAAGAGAACATTTTAACATATTTACCGGTAATACATTACTTCAAATAAAGGCTGGGCCTGTTTTAATGGCTGGGTGCAATGTGGATACAAAGAAATGAAGGTGACCTCTTATAATTGAAAAGAGGAGGCAAGGAATATGATTTTATTTGCTGTGCTTGCCAGGTAAGAACATGTTTTATTTTAAACAATGTTTTATTCAAATATGTTAATGACTTAATCATTCAGTTTTTTCTTTTTGGAAGCATTTGTCAGAGTAACATTATAATCCTACAATGGTGGAATGATAAATCAGTTGAATCAGTCTCGTTTGCTGTAAAATATGCACAAAATGTGCATTTTCACAATAAAAGCTCTGCAGACAAGTTTCCATTCACATAAATTCAGTCAGGATTTTAATTCGATGCAGTGCAGAAAGCGCTGGTTGTATTGACTGGATGATCCGTATTTAGTATCAGGGATGGATAGTCCAACTTGAAACTAAACATACACGGTAACAACATTTATGAAACGTCATTAAAATCAGCCAGCTCATGGATATGTTTAATTTTCCAACAAACAATCAATGCATTTTGTCGATATTGGAACTGGTGTCAATCTGTGTATTCCTTTTTTACATAGAGCATATCACAAGAGTGTGGTACCATGTAATCAAAGGATTTGTTTAACAGAACATAATAAATGCAAATCTTTCGAGCCCAAAAGAGGCGTGGACAGCTTGGACTGTTTTGAACTAAATTAAAAGGCCTGTAGCACTCAAATTTCAGATACCGGTAAATTATTTTCCCAACTTAAGAGGTCAACCCAATTTTAAACAAGATAAACTAATGAGCAACACAAACTTTGTCTGATTTGACAAAAAAAACAAACGAACAAGAAAAAACAAGAATGAATGTGAGCAAATCTCTGTTATAGATGCAGAATGTGATAAAGACATTTTCATACCCAGAATAAAGCGCCTTAATACCCTCCTCTTTGCCGATCTTAAAGAGGGCGTGGAACATGCCTCTGTAGCGTACCTCTGTGTACTGGGACTGACCCTGGACCTGCAGCCGGGTCTTTGTCAGGTCTATAGGAAATGTGCCTGGAGATGAAAAATAATCGGTTTACAGTCCACAGAAATGCTAGCACTAACGGTGACAAATTTTCCAGGCGTACTGAATGTTGTGACACTCACAAAAAAAAGCCATTCAAATGAAGATGAGATTTATAACACAAAAATGACATTTTGTAAGAAATACCAACTTAGTATATAGAGAAATAGAGAAAAACAAATAAAACTCCTTCATTTTGAAGTTTATCTATTTATTTATTTTATTTTAAAACAACTGAACTTAGCCAATGTGAGGATATATTTCCGATACAGAGTTGAAATCTGAAACCTTCCACTGTGACTCAGAAACATACTGATAACATCAGAGAGATGCAAACTGTGCCCAACTGCCACACGACATTATCTACCAAAAAAAAGCAGATTCAATTCTGACTTAGTGAGGTGTGCTCACCTAAATTTGCAGAATAATTCATGAATTTTAGCATCAAACACCTTAGGTTTCTTTTTTTTTCTTTTTAGTTTTTCTTTCTAGTCGATGTAATGCATGGTACACAATAAACATTTTTAAAAGGATTTGACAAATTACCCCGTTTTATATTCACACACACACACACACACACACACACACACACACACACACACACACACACACACACACACACACACACACACACACACACACACACACACACACAAAAGTAAATAAAGACACAAAACTTAACAAACCCCCCAAAACACACACACTATAAAATACATAATTATAAACACGTCCCAAAGTAAGTACCAATTACCAATCAAACTCTGACTGAAGACAATAATAGGAAAAATAAAGTAATAAAATAAAATACAGGACACACAAAACAACAACAAAAATAATAAAATAAAATGAAATGAAATAAATAGAAAATAATAAAAAATAAAATAAACAGACATAAGAGGAACCCTAAATAAAAAAATAAAATAGAAATGGTTAGCAATATCATACTTCCCTATACAGGACTGTCTCAGAAAATTAGAATATTGTGATAAAGTTCTTTATTTTCTGTAATGAAGTTAAAAAAACAAAAATGTCATACATTCTGGATTCATTACAAATCAACTGAAATATTGCAAGCCTTTTATTATTTTAATATTGCTGATTATGGTTTACAGTTTAAGATTAAGATTCCCAGAATATTCTAATTTTTTGAGATAGGATATTTGAGTTTTCTTAAGCTGTAAGCCATGATCAGCAATATTAAAATAATAAAAGGCTTGCAATATTTCAGTTGATTTGTAATGAATCCAGAATGTATGACATTTTTGCATTACAGAAAATAAAGAACTTTATCACAATATTCTAATTTTCTGATACAGTCCTGTATGTTATGCACGAAAAACATGTTAATTTCAGAAATTAACACTTTTACTTTACTGTTTCTTCAGTTCAAATTCTGTGACACTAAAGATTGACAGTCAAATAACAAAGTATCTTTGTAATGAATCCAGAATGTATGACATTTTTGTTTTTGTAATTGCATTACAGAAAATCACAATATTCTAATTTTCTGAGACAGTCCTGTAATTAAATTAAATTAATGTACCTTAGATTTCTAATTAGATGCATGGATCAGTTTCCTCCAAAGTGGCCACCACCACTCACCAGACAATAATGCTGCATTTTTTCATATAGCTGCACATTTCTGACACTGACATTACAGTTTTTGCATAATAAAGATATTTCAGCACACAACATGCTTCAGTAATATGCAAGCCAGTCAGTGCGATCTGGTGCATCACGTACCGAATTCTGCGACAATCGAGGCCATCCCTCCGTAGATGAACGGTTTCCAGTTCAGGCTGGCCATCTCCTCCTCTGCAGCCGCAGCCTCTACCAGCTGCAGCCCCGCTAGAAACAGGATCAGACCAAGACACAGGTCAACGCAGTTCTGCAGCCTCTGACAATACCGCATGTCGACAGCCATTGAGATTCTAATGATGCTACAGATCGGCCAGGCGCCCTCAGCATCAGCATCCCAGCAGTACTGCGCCGGAAAGAGACGCCGTCTCCAGCTGAACACTGAGAGGCGAGGCGTCAAATGCGTTGACGGGTTTCTATTGGCCGCCGGGTGTGTCAATCAAACGTCTGAGCGCGCTCATTGGCTGAGAGGGCAGACGGTGGGCGGGCGCTCGGTGTGTCAATCAAACGTTGGAGCGCGCTCATTGGCTGAGAGAGAAAACGGGGGGCGGGCAATCGGTGTGTCAATCAAACGTCTGAGCGCGTTCATTGGCTAAGAGGGCAGACGGTGGGCGGGGCCTCGGTAATAGCAACAGTATCACGGGATAAGTTATTTATCAGTAATGCCGGCGATTTAAACAAGAAAAAAAAGTCAGCTTTATAAACAAAATGAGTATCAATGCACTTTTCAATTATAGTCTAATTAAACGAAAAGCATGCGTGTTATAGTGCCTTTATCGTAGAAATATCCGTCCTTCAAGAGGAAGCAGATGGCGCCGCATGGCTAACTACTCAACTATCAGCGCCGGCAATTATTTAATTATTGTCACATTTAGCAGGAAAGTAGACATACCTGGGGTGTAAAAGAAAAGCTGGGACCGGCTATTTTATCTTGCGTTGACTCGGTGCATTATCATGCATTTGCTTTGATAAACTTTGAGCCGGAAACTTCTGGTCGTTGTTAGCTTCCCATTTCAGCTCTCATTAACTTCCGTCAAGAGAAACTACAACTACACGACTTCCGGTTACGCCTTCAAAATAAAACGCCCATTTTCATTAACTGTCGGTAAACAAGGTCATATCGGTCATTATTGTTGAATAAATAAATGATTTAATGTGGAAAAATATCTAACACTGTCTTTTTTTCACTGGAAGTAGCAAATACAGTGGAAATAATTCATATTAGATTGATGGATGGATGATGGATGGATGGATGGATGGATGGATGGATGGATGGATGGATGGATGGATGGATGGATGGATGGATGGATGATGGATGGATGGATGGATGGGTGGATGATGGATAGATGATGGATGGATGATGGATGGATGGATGGATGGATGGATGGATGGTGGATGGATGGGTGGATGGATGGATGGATGGATGATGGATAGATGATGGATGGATGATGGAGGGATGGATGGATGGATAGATGATGGATGGATGATGGATGGGTAGATGGATGGATGATGGATGGATGGATGAATGATGGATGGATGGATGGATGGATGGATGGATGGATGGATGATGGATGGATGGATGGATGGATGGATGGATGGATGGATGGATGGATGGATGATGGATGGATGGATGGATGGGTGGATGATGGATAGATGATGGATGGATGATGGATGGATGGATGGATGGATGGATGGATGGTGGATGGATGGGTGGATGGATGGATGGATGGATGATGGATAGATGATGGATGGATGATGGATGGATGATGGAGGGATGGATGGATGGATAGATGATGGATGGATGATGGATGGGTAGATGGATGGATGATGGATGGATGGATGAATGATGGATGGATGGATGGATGGATGGATGATGGATGGATGATGGAGGGATGGATGGATGGATAGATGATGGATGGATGATGGATGGGTAGATGGATGGATGATGGATGGATGGATGATGGATGATGGATGAATGATGGATGGATGGATGGATGAATGGATGGATGGATGGATGGATGATGGATGAATGATGATGAATGATGGATGGATGGATGATGGATGGATGATGGATGGATGGATGGATGGATGGATGGATGGATGGATGATGGATGGATGGATGATGGATGGATGGATGGATGGATGGATGGATGGATGGATGATGGATGGATGATGGATGAATGATGGATGGATGGATGATGGATGGATGGATGGATGGATGGATGGATGGATGGATGATGGATGGATGAATGATGGATGGATGGATGATGGATGGATGGATGGATGGATGGATGGATGGATGGATGATGGATGGATGAATGATGGATGGATGGATGATGGATGGATGGATGATGGATGGATGATGGATGAATGATGGATGGATGATGGATGGATGATGGATGAATGATGGATGGATGAATGATGGATGGATGGATGGATGATGGATGAATGATGGATGGATGGATGATGGATGGATGGATGATGGATGGATGATGGATGAATGATGGATGGATGATGGATGAATGATGGATGGATGATGGATGATGGATGAATGATGGATGGATGGATGGATGAATGGATGGATGGATGGATGGATGATGGATGAATGATGGATGGATGGATGGATGAATGGATGGATGGATGATGGATGAATGATGGATGGATGGATGGATGATGGATGAATGATAGATGGATGGATGGATGGATGGATGGATAGATAGATAGATAGATAGATAGATAGATAGATAGATAGATAGATAGATAGATAGATAGATAGATAGATAGATAGATAGATAGATAGATAGATAGATAGATAGATAGATAGATAGATAGATAGATAGATAGATAGATAGATAGATAGATAGATAGATAGATAGATAGAATAAACACAATAAACTTGTGCTCCAGTTGTCTTGTCTTTATTTTTATTATCTGTTTATAAGTATATATATACTTTATTTTGAAAGTACACCTTTACAGCTGCTGTTAAAGCCACTCTTGGGGGAAGAATCTTGCAAGAAAGTGAACGTGACATTCCCAGGCAGACAAGACACAACAAAGTGCATACAGTTAGACAAAGTAAGATGATTAAGATGTGCTGTGACATCTCCCTCCCTCATTGGAACAGTAGTGTTTGTGGTTATTTCGTCAACACGGCAGATCTCTTCGCCCCCATGTAGTCAGACGTTGCACTGCTACATACAGTACAGCGGCTTTAAAGTAGCCATCCTCAAGCTTGCGTTCTCTACCAGAGACCTTGGAGCTTGAAGGTTGTGGGAAAGTTCAATGTTTTTGCTGTTCCCAAGGCTGTGCACTTCTGGTCTGAGATCTCTGTTGTTGCTCCCGGGATCTGCTGGAAGGTTGGATGTCACAGCTGTAAGTTCCCCACTACCATTGGAGTTACTGTCGCCCTTTACTGCCCAGATAAAAAGCCTGGCACAGTCATTACTCTTATAACCTAACGCTCAACTGCTTGAAAATTGTCACTGTAATAACTAGAGTAGGGGTCGGCAAACCCAAAATGTTTTAGAGCCGTATTGGACCAAAAACACAAAAAACAAATATGTCTGGAGCCTTAGTATAAGCCTTGTATAAGCCTTAGAATGAAGGCAACACATGCTGCATGTTTCTATATTAGTTATAACTGGGGGAAGTTTTTTTTTCATTATGCACTTCGAGAAAAAAGTCGAAATGTCGAGAAAAAAGTCGAAATTTCGAGAAAAAAGTCGAAATGTCAAGATTAATGTTGAAGTACAATCTTGAGACAAAAGTCGAAATGTTGAGAAAAAAGTCGAAATGTTGAGAGAAAAGTGAAAATGTCGAGAAAAAAGTTGAAATGTCGAGAAAAAAGTCGAAATATTGAGAAAAAAGTCGAAATTTCGAGAAAAAAGTAGAAATGTCAAGATTAATGTTGAAGTACAATCTTGAGACAAAAGTCGAAATGTCGAGAAAAAAGTTGAAATGTTGAGAAAAAACTCAAAATGTCGAGAGAAAATGTCAAAATGTCGAGAAAGAAATCTAAATATTGAGAAAAAAGTCGAAATTTTGAGAAAAAAGTCGAAATATCGAGATTAAAAAGGAAAGGAAAAAGTAAGAAAAAAGAAGAAAGAAAAGGAAAAAAGAGAAAAAAAAGAAGAAAAAAGGGGAAAAAAAGGGAAAAAAGGTCAAACATTTTTTTAAAAGCTCCAGGAGCCACTAGGGCGGCGCTAAAGAGCATGCGGCTCTAGAGCCGCGGGTTGCCGACCCCTGAACTAGAGCATTCACATTTTTCATGTCTTGAATAAGTAGAAACAAAACAACCTGTTAAAACAAACAAACAAAAAAAGCACAATTCTATTGAAACTTAATTTTGGAGCATGTAATACTCTGTTTCATACAAAAGTTTTAAAAATAAAACTTGTCCAGTGGAGATTGTACTAAAACTTTTCAGGCAGCACAGACAATGGAGGCTGAATTATTTAATATTACGAACAAAAGCATATTTGTGGTCACTACTTTCACTCAAAATCTTCAACAGAGCATATTACATAAATTCCAGCTTCTAACAGGATCAGTTGTAATGGGTTCATATCTGCACCAAAAGAAAACTTACCTTATACATGTCATATATATGTGATATTTAATCAATCGACTTCTACTCATTCACCTACCTCCCTCACTTTTACAACACACATTCAGAGTTAGATTTTAAGCATTTTAACAACCTCATATGACCCAACATTTTTATTGCACCTGTCATCCTTTAAACAGCTTCACAAAAAAATGAGATAATTTTTTATTTTATTTATTTATTTTTTCAATCACATGGCACTGCTCGCCTGATAGATCAGACCCACATCCTGAAAGATGTACCTGCAGAGCAAAATTGAAATTTGCTAGCGGTGCATCTAGATTTCTAGGCTGTGCCACTGCAGCACTTTCAGTGTGTGACATATTACACTTTTTGCAAATGACTTGATTTCAATATTCCCCTCAATCTTCCTGTGAGACTGCATTGGAGTCCTCCACCAACCACAACATTTCTGACCAACCACCAGCATTCTTACTTCTGAGTTGAGGCCAAACACGAAGTAGGAAAAATGGCACTTCCTCATCTGACCTTTAGGGGATGGCTCCAAAAGTGAGTCAGTCCACACTGATCTCTATTTTACTGGCAGCTGGTACAGACTAGGGCTAGCTGTCGTCACTTCTGCAACTTAGCACCGTACTGAATTCTGAGCATAGCTTTGAGTAGTGAATAAAGACTTAACCTGTAATCCTGCGTTCACACTGAAAGCGTCAAAAATCTCCTGACGCCAGCATCTCGCTGTTTGGAGCGTTCACACTGAAAGCGGCATGTACTGTGGACGCCTGCAGTGGGCCGGGCTAAAGCCTCGCTGCAGAACTCAAGGGAACAGTGGGAAGAGCCTACTCATATAGCTGCACATCCAGTGTTGCCAACTTAGTGACTTTGTCGCTAGATTTAGTGACTTTTCAGACCCCTATAGCGACTTTTTTTTCAAAAAAGCGACTAGCGACAAATCTAGCGACTTTTTCTGGTGTTATTGGAGACTTATCTGGTGGGCAGAGCAGAGCAGAGACGAGACCCTCACCACTCCACGTCCAGACTGCAAATGAAATGCGCTTGCGCAAAGCCGCCGCTGGCTTGCAGAGCGGGATGTAAATGTAAACGTTTCTTTATTCTTTTGGGTCACTTTGCTGGTCCCAAGCCCGGATAAAGGAGGAGGGTTGGTTGTAGAGCTAGCAATTTCACCCTACATAACAATCTTTTGATTAAATTTGCTGTTATAACATTTAACAATACAGGACAAACCTGATGTGTGTAATGTGGATCTAGACAAAGCATTAAAATCATTAAATGTTGTTAATGTTGAAATTATTTTTGTACATTTGTAGTTCTAAACATATTTAGGGTGTTTTTTACTCACTTTTGTCTCTCCCACAACGTTATTCCTCTCTCCTACAGCGTCCATTACAGTTATATGCAAATAGCCAATTATGCAGATTAGGCGATGACGTCATTTAGCGACTTCTAGCGACTTTCGGGACAGCCAATAGCTACTTTCCTTACTGAGGAGTTGGCAACACTGTGCACATCTTCAGTTTCCTATTTCACCATAAATCACACTTTGGGACGCCTTCTTTATATTTTAGCGTTATTTCCGCGTAGATAGGAGTGAGTTTGATGCTCCTTAACAAGTTTGGTCCGTGGATCAACATCAACCGACAGAGCCCACTCCTGGTGAACCATAAATCCGCCTAGGCTGATTTATGGTTCCGCGTCACACCAACGCAGACCCAACGGCGTAGGGTACGCGGCGACGCACACCGTACTACGCCGTCGGCTACGCTGTCGATTTAATGCGGAACCATAATTCAGGCGAAGCTGCAGTCTGTCTGCGCTGATTACTACACACCGGGTCGGAGTGGATTTGGTCATGATGATTTATTAACCTGTGTTTTGTGATTAATAAGCACGGTTTTTAATTATTTTTTGTTGGATCAATGTAGCAAATAAAATCGTTGGGACCATCCAGCTCCTCAACCATCAGATACGTGTTTCACGTGATCAGTTCAGGTAAAATGACAGTCAATTCAGCAAAAATGTCATTTTGCTGGATGAAATATATTAATTCCTGATAAAATAAGTTTGTTAGTGCACAGCTCCTCTCATGTGTGCATGTGAATGAGTGTACGTTTGTGAGTACATGAATGTACAATCAGCATTGAGGCTTCTCGCTTCGGGAATCCCGGTCTGGGATTGGACGCCGCCTCGGCGTCGCCGCTGCTTATTTGCATAAAGTTCAGATTTTTCAACTTCAAATTGACGCGACGCTCCGGCTGCTCCCGCCGCTTCTCGACGCGCGTTTTCATAGACAATGAATGGCAGCCGGACACCTATGACGCTTTCAGTGTGAACGCAGGGTTAGGTACGAAACTGCGGCCAATCAACCCTCAACGCCGGTAGCAGCAGGTTGTGAACCAGGGGTCTCAGCTCAGTTCTGCTAGTATTTGTTTCACCTCTGGCAGCATCTCTTTTAGACTCTGTTTCGGTAGCAGCACTTGAAATTAGGATGTTTGGAAATATTTGATAAGAATGAGTGTGTAATTATATTAATTGGCATCATAGGTTAATATAAACTAAGTCATCCAAAGCTAAAATAACTAACTGTGATGGACATTAGGTGGGTGTGGCCGGTATGTTCCACCCATTTGCGCCAGGGTGCCGTAACGAGCAAAAGAGGCTACACAATCACTCTTCAGAAAACATCACATGGGGTTTGCTCAGTTCCTCTTAAACAGCTACTGTTTCTGACAGACTGTCGTACATCTTTCCTTTGATTTTTAGTACGTCCTTCCTTTCTCTTTAGCATATTCTTCCTGACACATTTTCTTTTTTCTTACATTCCTACTTTCTGTCCTAGGCCTTTTATTATTTCCTTTTTGTTTTATAACTTCATCAACCAACCTGTCATGGTTTCCTCTTAGCAACATTCAGATTCAGTTTTTCCAGTCACTCAAAGCTAACTTGGAACCTCGTAGTTATTACTGGAGTGACCCCTGCATCTTCATACATTACAGACTAGAACCCATACCTTTCTGGTTTCATTGCTTTTTGCAGAGGAGTAATGTACCTAAAAGAGGATTGTTGGTGTCTTTTCCAGCTACTTGAATGTTACACGGCACACATTCACAATATTAAGATTGTCAGTAGAAAAATAGATTTTCTTTATCAGCCAGGGATCAGCAGCAGCAGAGAGAAAGAACGGTTCGTTAAGGAATGATTTAGAGCAAACTGAGCAGTCCAAGATTGTTTGTTACACATAGTTTCTCTCTCATTGTTTCTATTTCCTTCGTTTTACTTTCTTTCTCAGAGGCTTTGCAGTTGACACCCATACTTGCATGTTTGATCCAGGGTTACTGGCTCAAACACAGGAAGCAGTCTGGAATCAGAGTGTTGTTCTCAGCAACCGAATGACACGCTGGTAAAGTTGTTGGAAAACAGACACCAGATTCCTGGAAGAAAGGGGCGGGGGAGTGAGAGGGAGAGAGAAATGTTAATCAGAAACCATTTTCTTTCCATTCCAGATATTACCATATTGGCCCGAATATAAGACGACCCTGATTGTAAAACGACCACCTTTTTCAAGACTCAAATTTGAAAAAAGACTTTTTAAACACCAAATTAAATTTTTATACAGAAAATAATTACAGTACATCTGAAACAAATGATTATAACAATATATTCGAGAGAAAAAGCATGTTATTTTGCCTCATTCAAATCATGATCTTGAAGTTTGCATCATAACTTCTTCGACCCACTTTTCTCCAGATTGTCGCTACTTTTCTCCTTTTCTGTTATCTCTTCTGTTATTTTCTTCTCTTTTCTTTCTTACCGCTATTTTTTATTTTTCTTATTCATGCTACTGCTATTTTTATTTTTCTTCTTGGTGACAGGGGTTTGCTTTGGCCTGGGGAGTTAATTTCAGCATTGGCTTTAAAGATATCTGGCGCCATCTAGCGGTGTCAATGGGTATAATGTCTAGACCCCGAATGTAAGACGACGCCCACTTTTTCAGTCTTATTTCAATGCAAAAAACACCGTCTTATATTCGGGACAATACGGTAATGAAATTGTATTGCTCTGTTTGGTGGACATGATATTTCAGGAAGTTTAACATTTCTCCACCACAGCCAGTTTATGTATGAGCCTTGGCATTTTCTGTTGCATTAAAGCAATGTTAAAACATCCATGTCAGTGTCATTTGAAAATTAATTTGAGTCAGAGCTTCCTGTTCTTACTTTTGGGACAAATAATCACTTAAAAAAAACTCAACTCTCATTCGTCTCTTACAGCAACTGCATATTGCTTCATGGCACTTTGTCACACATCAGCAGTGATAGAATAACAAGACCCATAAGGGAAACCTCTGAGCCACAAATTTCAAACTTTCCTTTGTGCTGCTTTAATGTGCTTGCTAAGTAAGCATCTAGTCAACAACGAGCCAAAATGTTAGTAGATCTTTCTTTACTGATATTTAGACTGTGCTGCAAGAGTTATTGACCACTGCTTTTCTCTAGTTAGTACCTTAAATACAGGACTGTCTCATAAAATTAGAATATTGTGATTTTCTGTAATGCAATTACAAAAATAAAAATGTCATACATTCTGGATTCATTACAAATCAACTGAAATATTGCAAGCCTTTTATTATTTTAATATTGCTGATCATGGTTTACAGCTTAAGAAAACTAAAATATCCTGTCTCAAAAAATTCTGGGAATCTTAATCTTAAACTGTAAGCCTTAATCAGCAATATTAAAATAATAAAAGGCTTGCAATATTTCAGTTGATTTGTAATGAATCCAGAATGTATGACATTTTTGTTTTTTTAATTGCATTACAGAAAATAAAGAACTTTATCACAATATTCTAATTTTCTGAGACAGTCCTGTATATTGTCACTGCACGTAGACACTTTTGTCCTCTGTATCAGCTGTTATGAAGTCAAAGTTTGTTTCAAAATGCCTTTTTTTAATTGAAAATAGACGACTGGATTTGTTTTCAGCCCTGGATCAGATCATTCCAAAAGTAATGGTTAACTTTGATAAAGAATAAGGCTCTTGGACCCTGCTGTGTGAGGCGTGCATAAAGCTTGGGTCGGTACGTTCTGTACCAGTGGAAATGGCTGTGCATGGGAAGGGTATCAGACGCATTTCACAAGAGACAATTTCCACACAGTGAATGTGTACGACGGACCAGACTAGTTCCCTAATCCCAACCCCAGCTCATCTATGCATGACAGTTTAATTGACACTCCCTCACACAGTTTTCATGTGTTTTTCTATCAGAAATAACTCTCACTTTGCATGTTATTGCTGAGAAAATCTGAAAATATTGTCTATTCTTTTTAGACTTTACAAGATATATGATCAAATGTTGTTCCACTTGTACTAGCGACTATCTTTTACTGTCAAATTTCATTTTTTTTTTATCTGCCAGAGAGTTGCATAACTATAATAATATAGATTCTTCTTAAATGGTCTGTTAACATATCTGCAAAGTGTGACAGTGCACACGATTACATGCAGTACTCGAGTTGAGGGGGGGATGAGGGGGGGTGGCATCCCCCCTGAAATAAAAACGGTCCAAATCATCCCCCTGTAAAACTTCCATCCCCCCTTTCCATCCCTTATGTCATTTCATCAATGAATGTGGTTTTACTGCTATTTCAACATTTAGAGTCATCACCAGAAAAATAACTTATTTGACAATTTTCACCTGTTTCAAGTAAATTTTCACTTGAAATAAGTAAGAAAATCTGCCAGTGGGACAAGATTTATCTTCTCATTACAAGCAAAAAAATCTTGTTCCACTGGCAGATTTTTTTACTTATTTTAAGTGAAAATCTACTTGAAACAGGTGAAAATTGTTTTTTCCAGTGAGGAGTTTTGTTTTAAGTGTAATGAGATTTTTTTTACTAAAATGAGACATTTTAACTAGAAATAAGACAAATATTCTTGTTAAGATTTTGCGTTTTTGCAGTGATCCATTTTACTTATCCTGTGAAGGACAGAATCATATTGATAAGTTCAGAAAAGTGTTTTTTATTGTAGTGTTTTGATGTATTTGATGTAAGCCCAGTGGATATTTAAAGCTTACAGAAGGCTGCATTTAACTGCTGCTATGTCATTCCTGCAGTATTTCTGCAGGTGTTTTGGTCAGTGCTATTATTTGTAATATATTATATTATTTGTAATCAGCACTAATTATCTGTCCCCATATGATAAAATCCACCATCCCCCCTGATTCTTTCTTTACAACTCGAGTACTGATTACATGTATAAACTCACCGAGTTCCCGCTGAGAAGCAGTTGTTCCGGTCTGGATGTAAGCAGAAGAGCGAGGCCACGCAGTAAACGCAGCACAACAACATAGACACCAGCCGTCGCTTTAACGACATCTTCGCTCTGACAGAGACAAATCAAATCAGATTTCACTTTAGCCTCATTTTAACTCAAATCACGACAGAAACCATTTAAATGTTCCGAAGTATTGAGAGAGAGATTGCAAAAAGCTCCTCGTCACAAAGACACCAAACATAATTCTGAGGGCTGCTGAGGGCTTCACTGATCTCATCATCAGCACCTTTGTAGTTCTGTCCAGAACAACGTTTCCCTGACCGGCTGATCTTCACACGTGGACAAATGACTCTGTTTGGTTTAAACCGGCTTCAGAAGCTCCTTCAGGTCAAATCCCAAGGCCGGGGAGGCTCCTAAGAATCTCTTACAGGCGGTGGAGGATGGCATGGGCGGAGGTGAAAACAGAGTTCGGGCGCCCTGGGCACCGCTGGGCATCAGCCACAATAACTGCTGACCCATGCTTTGTTTTGAAAGGTCCTGAAAGGTCTAGTAGCGGTGAATAATGCTCCTACATTGTGTCTGTGTCGGAGCTATTTTGGTTTGTGGGGCTGGTGGGTGGGAGGGGCGGCAGGGGGGGAAAGAGTTTGAACATGAACATGATAAAAATAATGAGCTAAGATGTTCAGATTGCTCCTACACAAATCTTTTATCAATTGATGTGTTTTATTTATCTTTAATCATCAATCAAGTTTCAAGGGAATCACTTAGGTCTGCTTGACGGACCACAGACGGTTTAAAAAGAACTGGACGAACCCTCTGTGATGTCACACACAGGTTTCTGTAGAGCTGTTTTGAAGCCCATTTTACTTGTCCACCTAAAAAAATCCGTCAGTTGGCTGGAACACGCCCACCTCACCTAGATTACCACAAACTAGTTATTTATGCTCATGCTAACCTACTGAAGCTACTTTACAATCATTCTGGTTTAATCTGTCCATCAGTTTTCTTTCCAGATGTCATTCTTATAGCAACACGTGAAACAGGGATGGACGGAACCAAAATAAGAATTACTGGAGCTCCGCCGGAGCGAGCACAGTTCTGCACGGTTATCTGGAGCGAGCCGTGGTGCTCTGAACTCTGATTACAGATCAGGGGCTTCTCAAAAGATGTTCAGTCCTGAACTCGGTTTAAAGCAGCACTATGTAACTTTTCCACCTTAATCTAATATTTCCAGAGTCATTGTGATGGTACATCAACTTCCAACAGGTTTAATGAACCTCTTTCATGATCTGAGGGGTCTGTATCGCCTTCACTGGCACTATGTAACTTTGAGGAGCATGGTAGGAACCCTGCCACACTAAAAAACTACACATTTTTACGGCTTTGACTGCTTTACGGCATACGTCACTTCCCCCTCCTTCCCGATTCGTAGTCGAGACAAAGCTGGGCGGGGCGTGGTGCGCAGCTCCGCAGAAGCTGGTAACCCGTTGCTGTGTTGTGGCTGCAGCAGCTCCACATAACAGACGTGGGGAAAAGATCCTAAGGGTTTAACTTTTCACCGCTTTCCTACCCGGAGGCAGAACCACCAAGGCCGAGTATCTGAGATAACAGAGTAAAAGAGTAAAAGAATCGTCGGCTTGCTTGCATCGCGGCTGTAACGACCAAACATAACCTTCCACACAGTATCACAAACAAACACGCACACAGACCAGGGTCGGATCAAAACACGGGTTTTATTCCCCACTTCGCCAGCTAAACGCAGTTGCTGGCCAGCTCTCTGCGGTGCGATTAAACCCAATCTTCAGATAAAAGTAGTTGTTTTTTTTTAAAAGTCTGTTTATTACATTTTTCAAAAATTTTTGCAATTGAAAAAGTGGAAAATACAAGTCATATGTCAACAATAAAAGAGAAACGTTCAGGAGTGGTTACAGTAGTGGTATTCAAACAGATTAAAATAAAAGAAAGCAAAAGAAAGAAACACACCTAACATACATACACGTTAGACCACAATCAGACCAGGACAGAGACAAAGACAAAGACAGAGACAAAGACGAAGATATTGACAAAGACGAAGACAAGGACAAAGCCGAAGACAGAGACAAAAACATAGACAACTGGCTGGAGGGAGCATGTACCCGCCTAGGTCAGACGGACGGCACCAGGAGCGGACGCAGCCCACAATTGTACAAGTCAAATCATATAACAGCCGATCCAGCGGAGAAGAGTAGAGAGATACACTATTTCAAACCTGCGATCATAGAAAGTAAAGGGGCCCATATTTTCTCAAACTGTGGCACCCTGTCGGAGAGAACAAATCTGATACTTTCTAGATGAATAACATTCCCTAGCTCCTTTATCCACATTTCAACAGTGGGAGGGCTCTCCGATTTCCAGAATTGGAGTATTAACTTCCTGGCCACTAGAGTAGCAAGCTTAACTGCCTGGCGTTCAAACTTGTTCCGTGCCCAGACCCGTTCCACAACGCCAAACAGCGCCGTCAGCGGTTCAGGGGGGAAATCTCTCCGAAATGCTTTAGACATGAAATCAAAAATGCCACTCCAGAAGGCTTGTAATTTACGACAGTGAATAAATAAGTGAGCCAAAGTGCCTTCCTCAGTGATACACTTGCAGCACATAGAACCATTGTGAATTTTGTGCAATTTAACCGGAGAGAAGTGTAGCCTGTGGATTATTTTAAATTGGATTAAAGAATGCCTGATGTTAATGGAGCTCCTATGAACATTGTCAATGCATTCTTCCCACATATCTTCCGGAATGTCTACACCTAAGTCTGCTTGCCACAGCTGCTGGAGGTGAGATGATGATGGGCTAGAGATATTCTGCAGGGTATCATAAACTCGGGAGACCGCACCCTCACTAAAGGGTAGGATATCCATAAGGCAGTCTAAAACAGGATGACGTGTTTTCTGTTCAAAATTATCAAGATGGGATCTAAAAAAGTCTCTGATCTGAAAGAACCTGAAATGATGCGTGATCGGCAGCTGGTACATTTCACTAAGCTGTTGAAAGGAAACAAACTGATCCTTGATATAAAGATTATCTAACGAGTCGATGCCCTTGTCTCTCCATGTTCTG
Source organism: Cololabis saira (assembly GCF_033807715.1). NCBI lineage: Eukaryota > Metazoa > Chordata > Actinopteri > Beloniformes > Belonidae > Cololabis > Cololabis saira. Next base: position 39,924,647 of record NC_084600.1, read on the forward strand.
AACACAGAGTCAGTCAAACCCGGTTTAAAGGCGTGGTTGCCGCATATGGGCGTGTGTAAATACATTTTAGGGGCTTTCACAAATGAAAGTAATTGAGACCAAACCTTTAAGGAGTTTTGAATGATCGGGTTACAATTAAATACAGATAAAACTAGTTTGTTGAGGAAAAAATATTAACTCTATTTGTAGCTGCAGAGGAAAAAAATAATCTCACGAGGAAAACAAAAATATTGCTCACGCCTCGGAGTCTCTTCAGCATAATATAGCAGTCAAAAAAGAAAAGAAAAGAGAAGTGAGTAATACAAAACATGTACTGTTGTACTATTATACTAATTTCTTGAAACACATGGCGAGTCAAACATTTACCAAAGCAGCTGCCAAACACTCCTAAACAAGGTAGTAAGACGGTGGTTCTGCAGAACTGCGGCAGTAAATCCTCATCGGAGCTCCACTCTTTAGTAGGGATTTAGTATGAACCCAAACCGTTAATAATCATTATTTTCTCCATATACCGCTCCCTGGCTTCCTTGTTTAAGGTATCCCGGTAAATTCCAGTTCCTTTCCAGCAGTTTAACATCTTTTTTTTTGCGTTCAGTCTGTTCACTTGGTGAAACAGAAAAGTAGTTTTGAAAGTCCGTCCCGTCTTCTCTCAAAACAAATGCACGCGACGGGGACAGGAGTTTTCCAGCAGTACGCGCTGGTGCTCATGGGAAATGTAGTGTTCTTTCTGGTAAAGCACTACCGCTTTTGTCCAAAGGAGCCGCCAAACTCAACAAAAGATGAAAGTTACATTGTGCTGCTTTAATCTCAAAGTAAAAGATGCTTGCTAATTCTTTAAGCCTAACATAACTGACAAAAAAAGCGCTGTTGAATCTTTTTATAATAAATACTCTTATTACAAAATTTTTCATGTGTTTGACTATCGTTTTTTTATTAAAAAACATGAGAAACTGGTCAGATGCCAAACCTTATAAAGCATGTGAGCAGAGAAATCACTATTTAATCTATTTGTGTGTGAATGCAAGTGGAAAATGGTCCCATTATGCCAGATGTCTCTCCTGGGCCAAAACAGGCCAGCAGCCAGCAGGGTGGGAGTTTAACTGAGCCCATTCAACATGCACACTGCTCTTTATCTGAGCCTTTTATGTTGTTGAATTCAGTTCAGCTGAGTTTGAGTTTTACCTTTGAAGAAAATCAAGGAGATCCTTTCATTATTGATGCCATCCTTTATTATCCTTGAAAATCTCTTTATAGTGCATAGTCCCGGGTGTTATTTTGCTGCCCAGCACACATCTGCAACCTCAAATAGCACTTGAATGCACATAATGAGAGGATTCTTGAATTTAAAAGTTAGTTTGAAGGAACAAACCTGACTTTAGGGAGGTAAGACTAGAAATTCCTAAATCAGTGAATCACTGGATTCAGGTTTTATATATCATAATTATGCTAACATGGTTATTTAGATCTATCTGAAGATTATTATTGTTAGTTTCTTTTCGCATCATTTCTCCAATTTGTTAACAGAAATGGTGGGTTTACATCTCAAACGTTTAGTCAAGGCTGGAACCAAAATGTGGATGTCCGCTGCTTCTGTGTGAGCATGTGAGGGACCGAGCAGGCCGGAAAAAAGGAATAACAGGAAATTTCATATAAACAAATTAGAATAAATGGGCCCATAAAAGAGGTCAACTAAATCAAACTGAACTTAGGCTTTTTATCATATAACAAATAAGCACAACTGACCACACCAACAACAAAAATAAATGGACCTGACTCCCTACACACAAGAGGCTACACACAATGGCTGATCAGACCATCAACACACACACTGTACCCAGTACTCGAGTTGTAAAAAAAAATCAGGGGGGATGGTGGATTTTATCATATGGGGACAGATAATTTGTGCTGATTACAAATAATATAATATATTACAAATAATAGCAGTGACCAAAACACCTGCAGAAATACTGCAGGAATGACATAGCAGCAGTTAAATGCAGCCTTCTGTAAGCTTTAAATATCCACTGGGCTTACATCAAATACATCAAAACACAACAATAAAAAACACTTTTCTGAACGTATCAATATGACTCTGTCCTTCACAGGATAAGTAACATGGATCACTGCAAAAACTCAAAATCTTAACAAGAATATTTGTATTATTTCTAGTTAAAATGTCTCATTTTAGTAAAAAAATCTCATTACACTTAAAACAAGACTCATCACTGGAAAAAACAACAATTTTCACCTGTTTCAAGTAGATTTTCACTTAAAATAAGTAGAAAAATCTGCCAGTGGAACAAGATTTTTTTTGCTTGTAATGAGAAGATAAATCTTGTCTCACAGATTTTTCTACTTATTTCAAGTGAAAATTTACTTGAAACAGGTGAAAATTGTCAAATAAGTAATTTTTCTGGTGTTATTTTTCTGGTGATGACTCTAAATGTTGAAATAGCAGTAAAACCACATTCATTGATGAAATGACATAAGGGATGGAAAGGGGGGATGGCAGTTTTACAGGGGGGATGATTTTGACCATTTTCATTTCAGGGGGGGATGCCATCTCCCCTCAACTCCCCTCAGGAAAGAAAAAAAAGAAAAAGAGAAAAAAAAGAAGAAAAAAGGGGAAAAAAAGGAAAAAAAAGGTCAAACATTTTTGAAAAAGCTCCAGGAACCACTAGGGCGCATGCGGGTTGCTGACCCCCGGTCTAAGACCAAAATACACCAGTGAACTCTTGACTAAGGTCATCCAGAGCTGTTTTTTTTATCAGTTCCCAGGGTCAGAAACAGACATGGAGAAGCCTCAGATCAGCTGAAACAGTCAGTGTATTTAAGTCCAGGTTTAAGACACACCTACTTTATATCTAATATCTAATTACATTTTAACAACTTATTGTATGTATTATTCACATTTCTTTCTTTTTTGTTAAAATTTTAAATCATGCTTTTTTATTTCTACTATGTGATGTTTTAATGCCTCTGTAAAGCACTTTGTGCTATAGAAATTAACCTACCTTGCCTTGCCTTTACCAGCCATTGTTATTATGTTATTATGTGCTGGATTGTTTCTGGGGCATCTTTGCAGAGTCTGCAGCTGGGGTCTTGTCTGGTGTGAGAGACTCGGTCCTCTATCGCTCTCGTCCTCAAGGCCTGTTCTTGCTACAACGATTAATGCCTCTGTGCTGTCTTTGAGTCCAGGCTTTTCCAGCCACTGGTAGGATTTCTAAATGCCACTTTCTGCTGTCTGAGACATCCACATAGCAGCTTGTCCTTGGTGTTTCATCCTGGATGGTGGCTTTGACGCTCACTAATCAACGACCTCCCTCTTTTCATCTCGTGTAGAGTCTTACGTTGTTTGACTTGGGATGAAATTCTCTATCCATTCTGAGGAGCTTCATTGTCTTGATATCAGTGGCTTCTATCTCTAACTGGGAGGGCATATGTGTTGAGGTTGGTTGAATTATCTACATGGATGTAAAAGTGAGGGAAACACAAGACAATTTCTTCTAAATTTTAGGCAGAATGAAACTTTTGAAAATTTCATTTTAATGAAATTTTACTAAGAAGGAGATTAATATAATAGCTTTTTCCTCTCTTGTAGCTCGTAGACGTATTCTACTTCAATGGAAGGACCAAAAACCTCCATCTCCCAATTCTTGGTTGAAAAACCTGATGTAATTTTTATATTTAGAGAAAATTAAATACGGTATTAGGGGTTGCTCTGATAAGTTTTCTTATATTTGGGAAACTATTCTTTCTTTTGTCAATTCTTTGGCATCCTTGGAAGATTAATTTCATCTGATTTAATTTAATTACAGGGAAGTATGATATTGCTAACCATGTCTAATTTTTTTAGGGTTCCTCTTATGTCTGTTTATTTTAAATTTTTATTTATTTATCTTATTTCTTTTTTTAAATTATTTTTGTTTTTTGTTGTTGTTGTTGTTGTTTTGAGTGTCCTGTATTTTATTTTATTATTTTATTTTTCCTATTATTATTTTCTTCAGTCAGAGTTTGATTGGTAATTGGTACTTACTTTGGGACCTGTTTATAATTACGTATTTTGCAATGTGTGTGTTTTGGGGTGTTTGTTATGTTAAGTTTTGTGTCCTGTTTATTGTGTAATATAATCTACATGGACTACCCAATAAAGAACCATGTTAAAAAAAAAAAATGTTTAGGCAGAATGAAACGCTCTATACTGGCCTTTATATTCAGCTCTGGTTTGTTGCGGTTGGGATTCATGATTTTACATGTGAGGGACATCTGAAGGATGCAGAGTTTTACTGCGGTCAATGAGGAGAAGAAATACCTGCAAGAGTGTGACAGTTTTGGGCCACAAGATGGGGCCATTCATGTACATGTAAAACAGTATAGTGGCAGTAACAATACTGTTTCTTATCTACATATTCTATTTTGAAAGTCATAGCCACATCCCTCAAACTAAAAAGCATTTCAGAGATTCCTCCCTCACACCAATGCTGCGCAGACAACCGGTGTGTGAATGTGTGTGTGTGTGTGTGTGTGTGTGTGTGTGTGTGTGTGAACATCTACAGTGTAAAGCATAGACATATATATACGTATTTGTCTATGGTGTAAAGCGCTTTGGGGCTGTAGGAGTACACCTGGAAAGCGCTATAAAAGTGTTAGCCATTTAGCATTTAGTTGATGATAAATATGTGTCTGTAGTTTTCTGCTGAACTGTTTCCTGATTGCTGTTCACACCACAGCCACACAGAGCTCGTACACCAGCACAACTGTCAGAGGAAAGTTCACCAGCCATGCACTCTGACTGAAGAGCTCCTGTTAGAGGTGAGTGTGTTCAACATTATTAAAGAAAAAACATGCATAATTCAGTTTTCTCTTTAAAAACAAAAAACAAAATACTAGATAATAATAATAATAGATAATAATAGACTTAAAAGTTGACGTTATTGGTTTTTCTCTGCAGTACGCTGGTGATTCCTTACTTTACAAATTCACGAGTGAATCTAAAAAAGCATTTTTTATTACAACTGGAATTTATACAATGGAGTTTTAAGGTAAGGAATATTCATTTTTCACCTTCATGATAATTTGATTACAGACAATGATCCTGATCATCATCACAATTCTGGGAACAACAGCTCTCACAAAAGGTACTGTTTTAAATTTTATATGATTAAAGTTTTAAATCATTCATAGTTGTGTATTTATACATACACACGTCCCGAGATGTTACATCAGAAACTACACTTGTCATTTTATCTTCTTGTTGAATTTCCATTGATAGATGTAATTTTATTTTATCATTGTAATTGTTTTTTTGGAAAATTGTAATTAAAAAGAAAAGGAATACGTATGAACCGACATGTTCCTGTTTGGGCATGAGACGTTACTGTACATCAGTACGCCATAGGTGAAAAACAAACCTCGACTAAATATTATTTTAATGCTTAAAAATGAATAATATACAGAAAATTTATTTTATATTTTGATGTTAAAATAGATTTTTTTTTTTATATGTTTAACAGTTTGTAAATAATAAATGTATTTTTATCATTACAATAACATCAGTTATTTTTATGTATTTTTTTATATTGTTGATTTGTTGTTTTTGTTTTAATTCTTTACTTTATACATCAACTGTATTTTTTGTAAGCTTGAGGATGGGTCAGAGGTCTTAGAATTTAATCTATCAAATATGATGAATATCCATTGTAGGGCTGTAAGTTTTGCATACCTGTTACAAAAATAAACATTTTAATAATTTTTCATTTACTTTTTCTTCTTACTCCAATCAGGAGCAATGGAATGTGACTTAACTGGACCTGTTGCATTTCACCAGTGTTTTGGAGCAGTCGGGAAGCCACTTATTTTTAACCTGCCAACGAATACAACTTTACAGATGACTCTGTTGAAGAATAAAACCTCAATTTTAACGCTCAATGATAACAAACGTGAAGTGACTGACTACAGAAATATCTCCACGCTCCTGAAGAATGGAACATTTAAGATTAACTGTGTGACAAGGGACGACGCTGGAGATTACGAGTTGGAAATATTTTCAACTGTCAGTGGTGAACATAAACAGAGAGTCAACGTACATCTAAAGATAATAGGTAGGAACTAAAAATGTTAATGGTACACATCAATTTGTGTTGTAATAGACGCTATAAACAACGTTGAATTGAATCAAGCATACAAATTAAAATCAAAATAATTTCAAAGATTGACCCTTGTACAGAGTAAATATTGCAAACATGTTGGTAAACTATCTTTAGCAGCTTTGAAAAAAAATTGAAATCCAAGGTTTCTTAAAAAGAATGTTTTTTTAAATCATACTTATCAAAAAGTAAACACAATTTAAAATTATTCTCCTCACATATAAAGCTCTTAGATACGACGGAGTATTAGAGCCAAACTAAGACAAAAAAAATGGAAATTACGAGAATAAAGTCATAATAATATGAGAATAAAGTCATAATATTACGAGAATAAAGTCATAATATTACGAGAATAAAGTCATAATATTACGAGAATAAAGTCGTAATATTTTGAGAATAAAGTCGTAATATTACGAGAATTAAGTTGCAATATTAAATATATTATAAATATATAAATATAACTTCACAAGATGCTCAATATTCCTCATTTTAACACAGGGAGAAGATGCTTTTCCTGTTAGAGTTCTAATAAATTATATTCTCATAGTATTACGACTTTATTCTCGTAATGTTACGACTTTATTCTCGTAATGTTATGACTTTATTCTCATAAATTACGGCTTTATTCTCGTAATGTTACGACTTTATTCTCGTAATATTACAACTTTATTCTCATAAATTACGACTTTATTCTCAAATTATTACAACTTTATTCTCGTAATATTACGACTTTATTCTCGTAATATTACGACTTTATTCTCGTAATGTTACGACTTTATTCTCGTAATATTACGATTTTATTCTCGTAATATTACGACTTAATTCTCATAATATTACGACTTTATTCTATTACGACTTTATTCTCGCAACATTATGACTTTATTCTCGTAATTTCCAATTTTGTTTGTCTTAGTTTGGCCCTAATACTCCGTCGTACTTAGTGACCAAGCTCGTTGATATCTTAAAGAGCTTATGAATACATACTGTCAGAGATTTCCTGAGTCCGGTTCTGTCAGAGGTTTGTTCCTGTTAAAGGCGAGTTTTTTCTCTCCACAGTCGTCTGGTACTTGCTCAGGACGGGAGAAAAGTTTTGATGCATCTGTTGGTTTCCTTAGTGAAGCGTAATATTTATTATTTTACTATATTCATTGGATTAATTTAGAAAGGAGCAGATGTGTCAATTAACAAAGTACAAATACTTTGTTACCTTACTTAAGTAGAAATTTTGGTTATCTATACTTCACTGGAGTAATTCTTTTTCAGACGACTTTTTACTTTTACTCCTTACATTTTCACACAATTATCTGTACTTTTTACTCCTTACATTTTAAAAACAGCCTCGTTACTCTATTTCATTTCGGCCTTTAAAAAAAAACTATCCAGTTAAATTGCTCCATCCGGATAGAGTGAATTTGTTTGTGGTTGTTTCAGATGTTCTTGTCCAGTTTTGTTCTTACATCCGTTCCCTCAGATTCCTGCAACTAAACTTGGATGTACATTCCAATAAAGGTTAGGATAAATGATAACATGCCTCTGAAGTTTGACTTTTTGCACCATTACAATACTTATAGACAACTAGTCATCATATCTGCTGCTCTCTGAAACACATGTTAATGCTCAATAGTACACATATATGGTTCTTTAATATATTTACATTATACTAAGATACATTCATTTACAATGGCTTTTGTCCTTAATGGCTTTTTCCCCCTTACATTACTTTTACTTTTATACTTTAAGTAGTTTTGAAACCAGTACTTTTATACTTTTACTTGAGTAAAAAACTTGAGTTGATACTTCAACTTCTATAGGAGTATTTTTAAACTCTAGTATCTATACTTCTACCTGAGTAATGAATGTGAATACTTTTGACACCTCTGGAAAGGAGTTGAACTGTATTGTTGAAGTGCATTGAGATGATATTTGTCATGATTTGTTAAAAAGGCTGAATTGAATTGAAATTAAATGATCAATTCTGTGACCACACGCAACTTTGTTTTTTCTTCCAGAACCAGTTTCAGATCCAAATGTGTCTCAGACGTGTTTGTCACCAGAACAGATGAACATCAGCTGTTCAGCTGAAGGAAATGGAGTAAAGTTCACATTATCTCTAGACGACAACGTACTGATGCAGACCAGAGCAGGAAGTACAGGAAAACTAAATGTTTCAAACGTTAGCTTCATCTTACACGGTCAACTGGTAGGAAAGCTGGTGTGTCGGGTTCAGAACGATGTCAGCAGTGAACAGACGTTCATCCAGCTTACCGGCTGTAAAGGTACTTCATTCTCAAAATATTGATTAAAATATAGATACTGCATGATAAAGTATCTTTGTCAATCTTTACTTTGTGATGATGTTTCTGTTTTGTAGGGGCAGGTTCCCTCCTCAGTCTAGTGAACGTGGCTGTGAAAGCAAGTTTGGTTTGTGTGCTTTCGCTTTTGGCTGTTTTTCTTGGTATCAAACACTTCAAACGGAGAACAAAGAAACCCACAACTGTGAAAGGAGGCAAGTTTCCCCATGCATTACGCAAGACCATGATAAGAATTATTCATTATTTAGTAATGTAAGTAACATAAGCAATATTTTTCATTTCATTTATTCCATTCATGGTATATATTCTTAATAATGTTGTACAAAATTTCATGAAGTACACATTATCACCATGAAAGAAAAGGAGCAGGAAGAAGAAAACTTATGATACCTGCCCCTCTCTGTTAATACAATTACGTTGATTTATTGAACACCAACCTATCTATACACATATTTATAACAAGAAAACAAACAAAAATACTTCTCTTCTATCTATTTTTTTCTCTTTCTCCTTCTTCTTTTTTGTAGGCACTTATCTTTTCTTTTTTAAACATTTTCTTAAGCTGATACAAACTTGTGCAACTTTTCAGTTCCTTGCTTTGTCCATATTCTTAATAACTATGACATAACCTTTTCTAATAAAAAAGTTGGGTTTATTAGTGCATGATTTTTCCCATTTTTAAGCTGGCAAATTGTTGATTTGACATTTTAAAATCTGTTTCATTCAATATTTTTTGCAGTGAATCTGATAATCAAATTTAGGTAAATTTAACGTGTCTCTGTCTGATTCTTCTTCAGATGAAGCAGAAGATGAACCTGTGTACCGACATCTCAGAGTGACTCCAGCAGCCCGTCAGCTGCACGATTAGCAAGAAAACCACAGACATGATTGTCGACTGCAATGAATCCTCAGTTTAGCGTTTGAGAGGAAGGACTTCTGCCGCATGTCATTTTTATTTGAATTTAATTGTGATTTAAGAGTATCTCTATTTTAATAAATTTCAAAATATCTATTTCTAAACTCAAATTACAACAATGTTTTCTTAAATATATAAAACTGTTTCTCAATAAATGAGTATTTCAGCATATATCCTGTATTGTATCCTCAGAAAGCTGTACGATGTCCTCCAACAGGTCAGCGATCTTGTTGTGTGCCGTCAGAACGAGATCACTTATCACACGGCATTGATAGTGACATGTTGTAAATGCCCTTATTTATAAAGATTTGATTTATTTCTATTGATCTATTTTTAGAGCTTTTGGTTTTCATTTGCTAGGACTATTGCTACTATTATTTAAAGCATGGATTGACACACTGTTTTCATTGCTCAGTATTAGGGCTGGGCGATATATCGAGATTTTAAAATATATCGATATATTTTCAAACACGATATGGTACGAGACAATATCGTTTATATCGATTTAAAAAAAAAATAAAAAATGTATATACCGTATTTTCGCGACCATAAGGCGCAACTTTTTTTTTTTTTTTTTTTTTTTAAATGTGCCGGGCGCCTTAAGAAACGGTGCGCCGTGTCTATTACCTGAATTACGGTAATGTAAGGCCGGCCATGAGAACGGTAAAGGGAGAAGGGGGCGGGTGAAGCTGAATGAGACCATCCACTGAGCTGTTTAATGCGAAACAGAAGATGAAAACTTTTAAGGATTTGCTTGATGTGTAAAGTGAAATAAAATACAATCAAACTAAGTTTTGCTCCCGCTCTATTTAAATAAGCACACTTGTTCTGCAGCGCGCGTGTGTTTTGCATGTCGGAACCGGTGACTTTCCCCGGTTAAAGCAGCGGCTGGAGCAGCGCGGTGATGGGCGCTGCTGCAACCCGACTTCCTGGTTCCCCAAGCGGTCCAATCGACCTGGTTCCCGGCCGCTTTGCGAGCAGAGATTTCTGGGGTCTGTCTCAGGTCTGATCAGCTTCACCCTCCGAAATTTGCAGCCAAATCTGTCGGTTACAAACCCGGTACCGGACCCCGACATGCGCGGGTGTGTATTCGCGGCGACACACATAGATTCTCATTTATGTAGCGCTTGACTGGCGCAGCTGATGGACAGAAACCTATGGTGATTTTTAAAAGAAAAACTTTGCATAAGACGTTTCCAGCCGGAGTCATTATAAGGACGAATGGAAAGGGGGGGCTGGATGAAGGGATGATGATGATCAGGTGGCTGAGACAGGTCTGGAAATTCGGACTGGAGCTCCTGTCGGATACAAACCCCGGTACCGGCTCCCCGACAGCGCGTGTGTGAGCGGGTCCAGCGCGGGGGAGCAGACGGGGAGCGGACCCGGGACCAGCGCGGAGCGGGACCCGGGACGCGGGACGCGGGACGCGGGACGCCGCGTCCCTCCGCCGTTGTGCTGCGGATCCCGCCGCGGTCGGGATCCGGATCACAACGGGGTATGAAACGTTTATTTTCTTACCTTTATTTATTCAGGGGTCTGTCCCAGGTCGGAACAACTTCACCCTGCGAGATTTTCAGGCAAATCTGTCGGTTTGATCTCTGGTAGCCTAACCAAGATGCAGAGGATGCGCTCAGGAGCCGCCAGGCTCCCGCCGCGGGTTTGCCGGGCCAGGGCGCACCATCCCCGGGGCAGATCCGGCCGAAATGCCGCTGGTCTTTCCCCGGGAGCCCCTGCTCCCATACAGGTGGGTGGCTTCGGTCCCAGCCGGTCCGAACAGGTCACATTCCCGGTTAAAGCCGCTGTGACGCGCGCTGCTCCACCCCGCTGGGGAGAGACGGGCTCTGCGCGGTGGAGGATCCGCACAACGGGGTATGAAAAGTTTATTTACTGTTGTGCAGAAAGTGACTGACACCGAGGAAATTCGGACTGGCGCAGCTGAATTAGCGGAGCTCTTTAATGCAGAAACAGAGGTTTTGCTCCCGCTCTATTTTTTAAATAAGCGCTTGTGTGCTTGTATGTGCGTTCTGCATGTGTGTGCGTTCTGCAGCGGGTGTGTGTGTTTTCCGGCCGGCGTGTTTTGCGGCACGCGTGTGTGCAGCTCTGCTCTGTAGACTGCGCCTTTTGGGTCGGTGCGCCATATGTATGTTTTAAATCTAAAAATGACACACAAAAATGAGGGTGCGCCTTTCCACACGGTGCGCCGAATGGTCGCGAAAATACGGTATATATATTTTTTTTTTATGATTTTGATATAGCTTATTTTGTGACAAATTGACTTGAATGTTTTACTTGAGATTTGCACAAATGTTTTGTTATTTGCACAACTGTCAACCTCAGATGAAAAGTCTGCCTTTTACTGTCTACATTGTATTAATTGCACAGTGTATTTGAATTTAATTGTTATGCAGGAAAGGGATATTTGTTTTATTTTATTCAAGAAGCATTTTTATTCTATATATGCAGGCAGCTTATTTTTATTTCATTTGTTTTATACATTTTGATATTGTGCAGACCTCTGTTAATAAAGGAACCTGTGTGACATTTGGCACAAGGCTTTGTATTAAAACGGACTGTTTTTTTAAGGATTTGCCTCAGAAAAAAATGAAGCTAAGAGAGATGCTAACAGAGATGCTATGCTATAATGCTTTGGGGGAAACCCAAATTATGGCACAGAAAAAATATCGATATATATCGAGTATCGCCATTCAGCTAGAAAATCTCGAGATATGACTTTTGGTCCATATCGCCCAGCCCTACTCAGTATCACCCCGTGTTACTGCTGTGTACATGACAATAAACCTTTTGAACCATGAAAACCAAGATAATGATGATGTGTAGAAAAAACTAAGAGAATTTAACAGTTTTGATTTTAAGATTGATATTACAATGAAGAAATCAACAGACAGCATGGCAAACAAAAAGGTTCGGGGAACATGTTTCACACAACAAAGAAAAACAGCACATTCAACCATCAACTATATAACGCTCGCTTGTCCTGTTGCTGCTTTAGCTCAATCTAAAAACCACAGCGGGTCAACACTTGCATGAATGCAAACAAACAGTTTTTTTTCACTCAGGAAGCATTTTTTAGCTTTGAAGCGGCATCAAACCTCATCTCTCACACCAACATCAGCAGAACGGACTGAACTTGAAACTACACACGCACCCAAGACAGCAGGAAACAAGCAGCTACGACTGATTCATTTAAACAAGATGCAAAAGCCTGTCTTTGAAAACCATTTTCAACAAATTAGGTGGAAATTTTAAAGAAAAACTGTGATATGCATTTGTCATAATGTAATCCTTATTACATATTTGTAATATATGAACCTTAACCAATCACAAATTATGGTGAAGCTGAAAAATGACAGAAATTGGTGGATGGATGAGGCTCAAATTTTGCACAATAGTCAGCTGATTGCTCTTATATGAGAGGCCGTATAAGACAAAATATATAACCTGATCGGCTCACACATACACATGTAAACCCTCTGACAGGCAATACTGTTGCTGATACTGATTCAGATGCATATAGAGCGTCTTGTGTGTATGTGTGTGTGGTTTTAGTAGGACGTATGTGTCAATTTTCACTAGTTTATATGCAAGATGTTGCTCGTGTGTGTATGTGAGAGTTGATTTTATGTGTATGTGCAAGTGATTATAGTAGTATATGGGTGACTTTAGACGTGTGTGTGAGTTAAAAATGCCTTTTGTCCTAAAGGCTCCTCATACCTTTAATCAACCATCCTCTCCAACCTCCTAGACATTTCTTTTGCAAATCAATAATGGCAAAAATTACTTTCCTGAGCTCATGTCATGAGTTTTAACAGTAAACAGGTACCATTTTGAAGTTTCAGCTATTAAAGTAGTTTTTACAGCCTTGTCCCTCGTGTTATCATTTAAACTGAAACAACGTTTCTACAGCACAATTTAAGAAAATGGTGATTCAAAGTGCTTTACCTATCTATCTAACGCCCACCTGTGTCCCACAGTAACCCTTGTAGGCTCAGCATTTTGTTGCACGGGCTGAGAACAAGCTTTGAAACACTTGCACTTGATGGGGTGGAGCTGTTAAAATTCTGGCCACCTCTCCCCAAGGGGGACTTTTTTTTTGTAGGCACCATGCTGAAATTTCTGTTTCTTAACAGGATGTGTTTTTCTCTTCCCTCACCAGCATTTGTGACCCTTTTTCTTGTATCTAACACTCACTGCATCCATTAATGCCTGACATTTCATTATTCTTACACAGTAGACATTAGTTTGTCATCTTTGTGGCATTCACAATTAAAATCGATTGAATTCATCTGCATGTTGTTGTGTCAATTATAATTTAATCGTGTGTTTGAGCCTGCCGTTACTATATATATATATATATATATATATATATATATATATGTATATATATATATATATATATATATTTGCATACATTCATACCTACGTATATACATACTTACGTATAGACATTTGTCATCATTTTGAAGAACTATGTAATAACATTTCCTAAGCTTTCAGTTGCCATCAATAAATAGAATAGAATAGAATAGAATAGAAGACTTTATTGATCTCCCAGAGGAGAAATTCAGTCGTGCAGCAGCCAAAACACAAACACGCTTTATACAACAAATTTTAAATAGAAATAACCAATAAATAGTTAAATAATAAAAAAGAGCAATATAAAAAGTAGAAATAGAGTAGTACAAGAGAGAAAAAAAATAGTAAACACCAAAAAAACGGATAATATTTACAAAATATTTACAAATATTTTCAAAAATACGTGAAATTACATCGTATCGCCACATGAAATTAACACATAAAATTTCTCAAAATACCTGATGAAGCTCTGTAACTGACAGTGCACTGATAAACAGCTAGTTGAATTGCTTCCTGATTTCTGTTCACCTCACAGCCACATCGAGCTGCTACATAAACCACAACTGTCAGTCACTCTAACTGAAGATCTCCTTGAGGTGAGTTCAAGATTTCAGTAATAATCAACATGAATTATTTAAACAAACAAACCAAAAAAACAACATAGTTGATAGCTAACCATAATTATGCAAATTATCTGCACCAAGTTCCAACTAAGTAGTGATTTTAAGACAAGGCAAGTTTATTTATTAGCACATTTAAGCAGAGGTGGGTAGTAACGAGTTACATTTACTCTGTTACATTTACTTGAGTAAGTTTTGGGAAATTTTGTACTTTTAGGAGTAGTTTTGAATCACTATATTTTTTACTTTAACTTGAGTAGATTTGTGAAGGAGAAACTGTTCCTCTTACTCCGCTACATTAGGCTACGTTGAGCTGTTACTTTTCTTTTATCCCTTTTATCCGCGTACGCGTCAATCTCATGACATCACTGAGTGATTCTTTGGGAAAAATGTTTGTTTTTGCATGTTTTGTCACATTTACACAGACTCAAACACACACAGAGTTTCTATGAGTTCATGTTGTTCTAGTTCTGGTTAAAAAAGAAAAGTACAAAGGCTTGAAATTTTGTGCTACTTGTGCTTAATTTATTTTTTATTCTGTTATTATTTTATTTATTGTATTATTTATTAAAGTATTTGAATTTACTTTAAGATTATTTTAATTTAAGCTATTTTTTATTCATTTTCATTTATTTTATTATTTTATTGATTTAATTTGCCTGAAGATGATTATTTTGTACTTTTGTCTGTTTGAATGGTCGTGTTAAAAAAATAAATCAGACTTTACTCAACAGTTACTCAGTACTTGAGTAGTTTTTTCACCAAGTACTTTTTTACTTTTACTCAAGTAATTATTTGGATGACAAATTTTTACTTGTACTTGAGTCATATTATTCTGAAGTAACAGTACTTTTACTTGAGTACAATTTTTGGCTCCTATACCCAGCTCTGCATTTAAGCAACAAAGCAATTCAAGGTTCTTTACATCAGTGTGTCCCAACCTGGGGTCTGGGCCCCCCCTGGGGGGGCACTAGAGATCTCTGGGGGGGGCGCGAATCTTTGTCTGCTTTGAAATTATGCAGTTGTAAAAATGATATTTGCGCATGTGTCATTCATAAGACATTGTTAGGAATAATTTATTAATGTATTTGAATATTTTTTGTGTTTTTTATACACTGGTGACAAACACAGCAAATTATTTCATTACTTATTATTATACCAAACAGTGTTTTTTTTCTTGCCAATGTTTGGCTTAAGGCTTTTCTCCCACTAGGGGAGTTTTTACCTGCCATTGTTTATGTAATAATTGCTCGGGGGTTTATGTTCTGGGTCTCTGGAAAGCGTCTAGAGACAACATCTGTTGTATTAGACGCTATATCAATAACATTTAATTGAATTGAATTGAAAATGTAATCATTACTCAACATTTAATCTACTCCAACAGGTTGTTAAAGGAAAAATGTTAAAAAAATGTTGCTCTCATATTAAAAGAGACTTTTTTCAGAAATATTTTTATGTCCTTTTATGTCCTTTTGTGCGTATTTTATACATTGGTGACACAAAATGAAGGTGAGAAAGACAAAGTCATATGTATACAGGGTAAACCATAGAGAAATGTATCACAAAAACATAATTAATGTTCATTTTTTCAATTAAAGATTTGTAACAAATCACTTTTTGGTGCTAGTACGTATGGGTCGGGGGGCCCGGCTGGTCTTAGACACAAGTAGGGGGGGAACAAGGAAAAAAGTTGGGAACCACTGATCTAAATTACACCTGATGTCATTCAAAATATTTAAAAGTGCTGTCTCTGTACTGTGGTCCATCCTAAAACCGAAGATTTGAGACGGGCCTGTATTTTTGCATTAGCAACTTGTCCGGATTGTTCTTAAGAGAACTGCAGAAGGACAGACTGGATGAAGTTCTTTTACAATAAAAAAAAAACTAACAACAATAGAAATAAAAAATAAAAAAAATATAGACAAATTACACATTGAGAAAAAGAATTAAGACTCATTTTAATCATCTAAAAGTTTATTCATTATTCATCATTATTTCACATTTTGCTTTTATTTGTAATGTGATCCTGATTTCATACTTGTGGTATGAATTCACATGAGTGAATCGTAAAGCTATTTTTTGTAATAATCTTAAATTATACAATACAGTTTAAATGTAAGGAAAGTACCTTTTTATTTCATCTTAATATTTTGATTACAGACAATGATCCTGATCATCATCATCATCACAATTCTGGGAACAACTCTTACAAAAGGTGCGCCTCCAATGTTTTACTATTTTGATCTTTGAGTCTTTTCTTGAATTTCAATTGTTAGATGTAAAACTATTATCAATTTCATTAAATCTGTTCCTGTTTGAGCAAAAGCTGTTACTGTACATCAATAACAACACAAGATCATATATGGTAAATATGCAGGTCAAAAACAAGACTAAATATCCCTTTAATGACTAAATATCTCTGTAATGATGACTGAAGTGAAATAATACAGAGACAATCTTTTTTTCAATTTGAAGTGTTCTTTATACATTGAATAAAAATACCCTATTTTGCTTTTATACGTTTCTAAATAATGATTTGATTTAATATTATGAATAAATTAGTTAATTTGATGTATTTCAACATATTTATTCATTTCTTTTTTCTTTAGTTTTTCATTTTTAGGAATCAATTTTATCTATTTATTTATTTTTCTTTTGAGCATGAGGGCAATATTTCAGAAACTCATGTATCAAACATGACACACCCAGCATTAAAGGATCATGTATCTCAGGGTTATCTGCCTATAAAATAAAATATGTTTTAATTTCAGTTATGTGTTTAAATTATTATTATTTTATTCTTTTCCCCAATCAGGAGCTTCGGAATGTAACGTGACTAGACCTGCTGCATCCCAGCAGTGTTTTGGAGAACTTGGGAAGCCACTTTTTTTCCACCTGCCAATTAATACAACTATAAAGACAAGTTTGAAAAAGAATAATGACATAATTGTAAACTCTGCTAATAATATTGTGAGTGAAAAGTACAAGAATATCTTTACATTTCTTAAGAAAGGAACATTTAAGATTGACTTTGCAACAAGGGAAGACTCTGGAGATTACGAGTTGGAAATATATTTATCTGCCCGTGGTGAACGTTTACAGACACTCGACATACATCTACAAATAATAGGTAGGAACTAAAATTGTTACATTTTACTTTGAAAAAGAAAAACATAATACCAATAAATGTTATTATTAAATAATTCTCAGCTGAGTATTGATACTATTGATACTACTTTGAAAATATGTCGAATACCTGTTAGCATAATTGTTTATAGTTGCCAAAATGTGGAATTCCTGGTAGATTTTGGAAAAAAAAATACAGTTTTTGTTACATTTATCATGAAAGAAACACAACTGACAGACAGAGAGTGTTGCATTCATCTCTGCGATCGCATGCAACTTTGTTTTTTCTTCCAGAACCAGTTTCAGATCCAAATGTGTCTCAGACGTGTTTGTCACCAGAAGAGATGAACATCAGCTGTTCAGCTGAAGGAGATGGAGTGAAGTTCACTTTATCTCTAGACAACAACGAACTGATGCAGACCAGAGCAGGGAGTAAAGGAAAACTAAATGTTTCAAACGTTAGCTTCATCTTACACGGTCAACTGGTAGGAAAGCTGGTGTGTCGGGTTCAGAACGATGTCAGCAGTGAAGAGACGTTCGTCCAGCTCACCGGCTGTAAAGGTACGTCCTTCATATCAAATAAAATGAACTTATTTACATATTTGATTTAATTTTATTGGTCAGTATTGTTTTTTATGTTTGATGATATGACTATAGTTCTTTCTTTGACTGACAAGGTATCTTTTCCCATCTGTAATTTGTGATAAATTCATTTCGTAGATGGAAGTTCCACCTTCGGTTTTGTGACCAGGGCCGTGGTAGCAGGTGTGGTTTCTCTGCTTCTGGTTTCAGTTCTTTTTCTTGGTATCAAGCACTTCAGACAATAAACAAACCAAGAAGCCTGAAAGATGGCAAGTTCAACCTTCCCTTTGCCTCACATAAGCCCATGCTAAAAAAGATTTTTCATTTACTCTGTAACAGGGGTGTCAAACTCATTTTGCTTGGCGGGCCGGATTTGACCAATTATTTTCTCGCGGGCGGCACGCTCAAAATAACAAAAACGGTGCGAAGATTTTTTTTTCTAATTCTTTTTTTTACTATTGTTATCTAATCCAATATCAGTTTATTTAATTTTAAAGGAAATATGCACTTTGTTTACACTCTAATTATGTAAAATATATTTCTTCAGGATCTTTTCTTGAAATTTCTTGGGTTTTTTTTCAAATTATGTAAGATACTTTTAATATCATTTTACAAAGATAAACAGAAACAAGTATATTTTTTTATATTTCGCTTTTTTATAGGAAATTAAATTAAAAGCAAAATCTTTCTTATTACATCCGAGAGTGTTTCTTTGTGATTTAGAGATTTTTCCAGTACAATTAAGTGTATTTATTTCCATCTACAAAGAAATAAAATCGGCAAACGCATTCTAGAAAACAAAAAAAATGTCGAAAACTGCTCTCTTTGTGGAATAACGATGGATTTGTAGAAGAAATATATTATCGAATATGCTGCGATTCATGGCAATTATTTATGCCTTCCTTTTTAGTAAATTTCGTTTTTTTGCGTTGGAAACTTCTTGCGGGCCGCATGAAAATCTCTCTAGGGCCGCATGCGGCCCACGGGCCGCACATTTGACACCCCTGCTCTGTAATATAAACATATTCTTAATGACTATGGCATTACTTTTCAATTTTGTGCCAATCTGAATGTGATAATTATAATTTTCAAGCTTGGAAATGGCTGATTTGACAACTTTTCATGAGAACTACATTAATAGAGGTCAACATTTCTCAGTGAATCTGAAAGCAAATTAAGATAAAGTGTCTAATTATATTTCTTTCAGGTGATGCAGAAGAGGAAATTGTGTACTCAGACGTCAGAGTGACTTCAGCAGCCCGCCAGCTGCGTGGTTAGCGAGGAAACCACAAAGATGTGAATTGTTGAATCCTCCATCCGATATTTGAACGACAGGACTTAGGGTCTGGCGTGGGGCCGTCCTCGTGCTCGGCCTGATTCTCGGTGGGAGCCGACCACCTTTCCCGTGAAGGAACATGAACGGTGGGCACAGCTCAGGGTCTGTACAGAGCCACGCCGGCGTCACCAACACCTTCACCTCTCTGTTCTCCTACTGCTGCTCATCCCTCATTCTCAGAAGGAGAGGACAAAAAACAGATTTCTCCTGGAGGCAGGCTGGCGGCAGACACAACGGGGACTCGGTGGGGGGTTCAAGTGAGTTACTTTGCCTTTTAAAGATGTACTGTAAGTGTTTCTCCCCAGAGGTGTCAAAAGTATTCACATTCATTACTCCGGTAAAAGTATAGATACTAGAGTTTAAAAATACTCCTGTAGAAGTTGAAGTATCAACTCAAGTTTTTAACTCAAGTAAAAGTATAAAAGTACTGGTTTCAAAACTACTTAAAGTATAAAAGTAATGTAAGGGGGAACAAAGCCCTTAAGGACAAAAGCCATTGAAAATGAATGCATCTTAGTATAATGCAAATATATTAAAGAAGCATATATGTGTACTATTGAGCATTAACATGTTTCAGAGAGCAGGAGATATGATGACTAGTTGCCTATAAGTATTGTAATGGTGCAAAAAGTCAAACTTCAGAGGCATGTTATCATTTATCCTAACCTTTATTGGAATGTACATCCAAGTTTAGTTGCAGGAATCTGAGGGAACGGATGTAAGAACAAAACTGGACAAGAACATCTGAAACAACCACAACCAAATTCACTCTATCCGGATGGAGCAATTTAACTGGATAGTTTTTATTAAAGGCCGAAATGAAATAGAGTAACGAGGCTGTTTTTAAAATGTAAGGAGTAAAAAGTACAGATAATTGCGTGAAAATGTAAGGAGTAAAAGTAAAAAGTCGTCGGAAAAATAATTACTCCAGTGAAGTAAAGATAACCAAAATTTCTACTTAAGTAAGGTAACGAAGTATTTGTACTTCGTTACTTGACACCTCTGTTTCTCCCAAAGAACGAAGCTCAATCCCTGCTGTGGACCTTTGCGAGGAAACAGACACGGACCTGGGCCTGGTCCTCACTCTCACATCCTCAATGACTCCACACAATAGAGCGTAGTGGAAACCACATCCTTTTGCTCATTGGGATCGTACACAGTATCGCAGTATCATGATTACAGATTAATAGTCATAGTGGCTCAGTGCAAGACTCTGATCAACTTTGGCCTCCTGCAGGCCAGAAGGAGGATTGCCTTTTTCCTGGAGAGAGACTGAGGTTTCATCTACACAGTCTTGGATTAGGGAGATGGCAATGTGTATTACGTTGGAAAAGCTGATTTATGTGATTAGAGGTAAAGCACAAGAATTCGAAGAAATATGGACACCTTTAATGGACTTTCTCAAGCAACAATAGAATATATATGTCTGTAAAACAAGTGTGACAATCTTAGTTTGTTTGTGAGGCTATTGAGTGTGACATTTTTTCTTTTTATTTTTTTTAGTTTTTTTTTCCATTTAATTTTATTTATTTTATTTTTTTTTATCTTTTTCTGTCTTGTTTTATTTTTGTCTGTATGGACACAGCAGGACCTGCTTGCATTTTGTTGGACAATTAATATGATACTTGCTGATTGCTTTGTTTTTTGTACATTTATATTGAAATTTAATAAAAATATTGTTCAAAAAACAAAAAAAAAACAAAAAAAATTGTCATAGTGGCTCAGTAGACTGTCATGAAATCATATTAGAAATATATTTATTGCTTTATATAAATTCTCCTGGTGTGGCAAAAAGATCACCCCCCCTCAGAGTCGTCATGGGTGTGAAGTCAAATGATTGAGAGCAAAACAGTTCTGGAGATTAAATAACATTTGCAGCTCCCTCTAGTGGTCGGTTGAGGAACTACAAAAGATCTTAGTTCTGCTTGAGCCTCAAGCCGAAGTTAGATGGTTGGAGCTGGGGGAAATAATTGAAGTAGATGCACAGTTATTCCAAGAATTGAAAACTGCTGTTCTGAAACCTTCAGTGAGTTTAGGCTGAAACCAGATGAGAGCACCAAGTGTAACACGTGACCTTTAGAGTGTGTGGTGTATTTCACAGACTGAGTGAGGTTAAACAAGTCTACAAGGTCAGAATTGTGAGAATGACCGGGACAACAAACATGGATGTTAAGGTCACAAGAATAAGCACCTCATCATATTTGGGTATTACAATCAGTACTGGAGTTGAGGGGGGAATAAAAACGGTCCAAATCATCCCCCCTGTAAAACTGCCATCCCTCCTTTCCATCCCTTATGTCATTTCATCAATGAATGTGGTTTTACTGCTATTTCAACATTTAGAGTCATCACCAGAAAAATAACTTATTTGACAATTTTCACCTGTTTCAAGTAAATTTTCACTTGAAATAAGTAGGAAAATCTGCCAGTGGGATTTATCTTCTTATTGCAAGCAAAACAATCCTGTTCCACTGGCAGATTTTTCTACTTATTTCAAGTGAAAATCTACTTGAAACAGGTGAAAATTGTTGTTTTTCTCCAGTGATGAGTCTTGTTTTTAAGTGTAATGAGATTTTTTTTTACTAAAATGAGACATTTTAACTAGAAATAAGACAAATATTCTTGTTAAGATTGTGAGTTTTTGCAGTGATCCATTTTACTTATCCTGTGAAGGACAGAGTCATATTGATAAGTTCAGAAAACTGTTTTTTTATTGTTGTGTTTTGATGTATTTGATGTAAGCCCAGTGGATATTTAAAGCTTACAGAAGGCTGCATTTAACTGCTTCTATGTCATTCCTACAGTATTTCTGCAGGTGTTTTGGTCACTGCTATTATTTGTAATATATTATATTATTTGTAATCAGCACAAATTATCTGTCCCCATATGATAAAATATACCATCCCCCCTGATTGTTTTTTACAACTCGAGTACTGATTACAATGGATAAGATTTCAGAAAAATCTTAAACAAGAGTTAAAAATTCTGGGGATCTATAAATCAAGATTCTGTCAGGGTTTGACATTTCCTGTTTTATTTTGAAGCCTGTGTCTTTGAGTTTAAATTCTGGTTTGACCTTCCTGTTTCCCATCTGCCCTGATCGGCCCAATCCCAGGCCCAATCCCAAACTCCACCCTAAACCCTCAAGCCCTGAGCCCTCACAGACTTTCAGTGACGTCAGCGTCACGTGATCAAGTGTGCGAGGGTGTGAGGGCTCCAAATGGTATAAATAGGAATGGGACACACTTAGCAGAAACCGGAAACAAGTCAGATAAAAACGTCTGTTTTTTTGTTTTTTTTTTCAATAAACTTTATTTAAAATTTCAATTTACAAAATTCCTAGTCTGATCAAAATGTTACGTACTGGTATTGGCCCAGTTTCCCAGATCAGTTAAGTAGTTCTTAACAGCGAAAGACTTCTTTCACAGGCTCCTTAAGATGGTTTGAAAGAAGTCTTTCGCTGTTAAGAACTACTTAACTGATCTGGGAAACCGGGCCATTATAAGTTTGGGAATGATCATCCGGATGTTTGAAAACAAAGTGGAAGCCTATATAAAGGAGCATAAAATTCAACAAAGAACACAATTTAAACATGCGCACAGTACAATATGTATTTCCTTGTTAATGTAGTGTCTTTCTTTCAATCTACCCATACCAGCGCATCCAGTATGCCAGGATCAATCGCCGAGTAATTTCTTTTTTGTAAGCGCGTTTAAACTGAGTTAAATATTCCAGCTGTGTTATGACCATCTAATATTATTACGGTAATATTAATAAAACTGTCTTGCTAGTATTTACATGTATGCATTTCTGTTAACATAGGGAATCTTAATTCAAACACTGTACTCAGATCAAAGAAAAGCAAGTCTTGTTTTGGTCAACTGAGGATTTGTCTAATACAGTGCTTCTCAATCCTGGTCCTCGTGGGCCTCTGTCCTGCATGTTTTAGATGTTTCCCTGCACCAACACAGCTGATTCTAATTAAAGGTCCTAATTAGCTTGTCACCAAGGTCTGCACAGCTCTGTGGATGACACAGGTACTTTTATCACGGTGTGCTGAAGCAGGGTAGCATCTAAAACATGCAGGACAGGGGCCCATGAGGAACAGGATTGAAAAACACTGGTCTAATATAAAATGAAAACAAATGAAATTGAACCTCAAATTATGAATAAAAAAATGATGAAGAAAACTACATTTTGTCCTCCATCTTCCCACAAATGTCAATTAACTTAGATAACTGGTCATCCCTCTTCCTTTCCCTCTCCTCCTCCTTTTCATCCAGCTCCCTCAGCCTCTCTTTTTGTCTTTAGTGTTGAAGAAAGTCCAAAACGTCATTTGTCCTTTTTTTGGTTTTCTTCCCTCCGTTTGAATGAATGAATGAGTGAATGAAAAACTTTATTTCGAACATGCTCAAAAAAAAGAAAAGGAAAAAAATAAAAAATAAAAAAAATAAATATATATATATATATATATATATATATATATATATATATATATATATATATATATATATATATATATATATATATATATATATATAAACCAAAGAACGATAGTTAAATAATATGTTTGTTGGTTGCTCCCTGTTTGTAAAGGAAATATTAGGGCTGTTGAAAAATCATCACGGGACAACAGTTTCTGAATTTAAATCACCAGTGGGATATGTATTTATATTTACAGGTGAACTTTCTTCTCGCAGTCGCACATGGTTCCTTTTCCTCCGCCCCCTGTTTTGTTTACATTCTCCCTGGTAACCTCCTTTTTATGTCACAACGCAATGAACTGTGGGTAATTCCCTTTCCCAGAGTGTGCTGGGATGCTGACTTGCGGGAAGGGGGCAGTAAGGGCTCAAAATGGCTGCCTGGTGATTTAAATTCAGAAACTGTTGTCCCGTGATGATTTTTCAACAGCCCTAATATTTCCTTTACAAACAGGGAGCAACCAACAAACATATTATTTAACTATCGTTCTTTGGTTTATATATATATATATTTTATATATATATATATATATATATATATATATATATATATATATATATATATATATATATATATATATATATATATATATATATTTATTTTTTTTTCCTTTTCTTTTTTTTGAGCATGTTCGAAATAAAGTTTTTCATTCACTCATTCATTCATTCAATCGGAGGGAAGAAAACCAAAAAAAAGGACAAAAGACGTTTTGGACTTTCTTCAACACTAAAGACAAAAAGAGAGGCTGAGGGAGCTGGATGAAAAGGAGGAGGAGAGGGAAAGGAAGAGGGATGACCAGTTATCTAAGTTAATTGACATTTGTGGGAAGATGGAGGACAAAATGTAGTTTTCTTCATCATTTTTTCATTCATAATTTGAGGTTCAATTTCATTTGTTTTCATTTTATATTAGACCAGTGTTTTTCAATCCTGGTCCTCGTGGGCCCCAGTCCTGCATGTTTTAGATGCTACCCTGCTTCAGCACACCGTGATAAAAGTACCTGTGTCATCCACAGAGCTGTGCAGACCTTGGTGACAAGCTAATTAGGACCTTTAATTAGAATCAGCTGTGTTGGTGCAGGGAAACATCTAAAACATGCAGGACAGAGGCCCACGAGGACCAGGATTGAGAAGCACTGTATTAGACAAATCCTCAGTTGACCAAAACAAGACTTGCTTTTCTTTGATCTGAGTACAGTGTTTGAATTAAGATTCCCTATGTTAACAGAAATGCATACATGTAAATACTAGCAAGATAGTTTTAGATCCAACACAAACAAGTCAGGCAGTTATTTGGTTATTCATTTATTTATGACCACAAAATTTAAACAATTTCAGCAAGTTGAACAAAAACGTTGCAATAAATAGTAATAATATAACTGAAATATTTAGCTCAGGTTACCATCAATCTATACGCTCTCTTACAAAAATGAAATGACATCATGCTGAAAAATGGAAAGTAATATTAGATGGTCATAACACAGCTGGAATATTTAACTCAGTTTACACGCGCTTTCAAAAAAGAAATTACTGGGCGATTGAGCCTGGCATACTGGATGCGCTGGTATGGGTAGATTGAAAGAAAGACACTACATTAACAGGGAAATACATATTGTACTGTGCGCATGTTTAAATTGTGTTCTTTGTTGAATTTTATGCTCCTTTATATAGGCTACCACTTTGTTTTCAAACATCCGGATGATCATTCCCAAACTTATAATACCGGTAGGTAACATTTTGATCTGACTAGGAATTTTGTAAATTGAAATTTTAAATAAAGTTTATTGAAAAAAAAAACAAAAAAACAGACGTTTTTATCTGACTTGTTTCCGGTTTCTGCTAAGTGTGTCCCATTCCTATTTATACCATTTGGAGCCCTCACACCCTCGCACACTTGATCACGTGACGCTGACGTCACTGAAAGTCTGTGAGGGCTCAGGGCTTGAGGGTTTAGGGTGGAGTTTGGGATTGGGCCATCGTCTGGACCTGTGTCTCGTTAACCCTTGTGTATATCTGGTCTTGTCTTTCCCTTGCTCCCTGCTGGTCCATACTGTTTGTTCCTCCGTGTTTTCTGTCCTGGTTTTTGTAATTTTGGATTCTTGTTTTAAGTTCTGGTTTTTGTATCCTGCTCGGCAGCGCTTTGGTTTTTGTTTTTGTTAAATAAATCTTTTTGAAACTCCTGCCTCCTGCATCTCTCCTGCATCTGGGTCCTACAACCGCATTGTGACAGATTCACAGTAAAATGGGCCTCTGATTAAGATACTGTTATGTGTACTGGTACTGGTACTGTGGAGAAAAAGACACAATCATATGATGAATGGAGGGTTGTATTGGAGAAAAAGTGCTACAGAAAATGCAAAAAAACTGAAAACAAGGACCCTCCTGCTTCTTAAAAGTTAATTAGTTGTGTTTAGTTTAGTAGGTTGCTGTTTTATGTTTTTGTGTTTGGATTTAGCAGCTTTTCTTTTTTTAATCTTCATCCTTTTGGGACTATTGTTATTGTTATGGCTGTTTTTTTTTTATTTCTAAATATTAATCATTACAAGCCTTTCTAAATCTTATTGTAAAATATTAGTATTGTAAATATAAATGAGTAATTAGGTGCCTTTCTACATCTTAATATTACAGCTACAATTGTTATTGTTGTTATTGCTGTTTTATTTTACCATGTACATTTTTATTTATATAAGTTAATAGAAGTTTATCAATATGAGTCAGCATTTATTGTGATTTGTGCTGTTTCTATTGTTGTTATTGTCATTATTTCATTAAAAATTTATGTTTATAAGTGATTTTATGACTTTCTTCCTCTTATTCCATTGTTACAAACTCAAATAGGAAAATATTTTAGAATCTATATAAGGCTAACGGTCCCAAATTAGACATAGCTTAGGCGAGTTTTGTGCTGGGCCTTCGCAAAAGAGGAGTGTAGGGTAGCCTGGTACTGTTGGCTAAAACAACTTGTACAGGATGATACCTCAGCTGCTATTTGGACCTCCATTTGTGTTGGAACCTTCGAAACACCTATTAGGGACGTTGAAACTAGTTGTAATCTCCTGAATGGCTGTTTGACCAGGCTCCATCCTCTTTCTATTTCACATTGACCAAAAATGGACCCTATAGTGTAGTGTTTAGCTAGACGCTAAAAGCTCTTGGAATAGTTAAACAACCTACTTTCAGTTATAGTGTAGTGTTTAGCTAGATGCTAGAAGCTCCTGGCATGGCTTCACAACCACAGGGAGTGGAAAGCAGGACACAGATTTCACGCATCCTGCTCGGAGTTGAAGCGAAATCCATTTTCTTCACATCAACCAAAAACTGCACCTATAGTATAGTGTTTAGCTAGATGCTAGAAGCTAAGGGCATGGCATCACATGCCATGACATGACACATGGCATATGCCACTTGCCCGACCGGTATTCAACTACGTAAGCCGGGTAAAGGAGTCATGGAGAGTCCATGTACGCGCAACAATCAACACCTCTAAGTCTTTCGTGGCCTCGTTGGCGCTACCTGGATCAGGATCGTCTGTCCAAACTCCAATTTCATCATCCAATCATGGCATTCACTGCTCCAATGTCAGATTGGACGTAGGCCAATCATGGCATTCACTGTCCAATGTCAGATTGGACGTAGGCCAATCTCAGCGCTTCTTTCCAATCACGCCGAGAAGGGAAGAAAGCTGGAAGCTGGGGGCGCCATTGCCAATAACGCATTTACGGTGTCAGTAGCGCAAGACAATTTATCAAAGTAAGTAACCATTAAATATTGTTATTTTCTTCTTAAATAGTCATATTTTTTCCATCCGTCACACAAAGTAATTTTATCATTTTGTGGTCGAGTGTCACATTACGTTATATCAAGTTACGTTTATACATTATAGCAATCGCTAGCAATTGCTAACGCTACTACATGTAATACCTATAATATTACTCTGAGTGGAAACGTACAAGTATTCACAGTAATTCATGCAAGTAGTTATAGAAACATCGTATCAGTTAGCTAACATTTTAGTTCGCTTAACGTTACTACCCGTATAAGACGTCTGACCAGCGGTGAGTAAGTACCCAACCTTAATCATAGCGCCACTGTAATTTATCGTTACATATTATGATTGCTATTGATAACGGTAGCGTTATGTTTATGTGCTGCAGTGTCACAGTGTATTGTTCAATGCGTGTTCACATTCAGTGTTTACTTGTTGACAAGAGCTATTGTGAGTTTGCTTACAGTACCTACCGTTTTACTGTAAATTACTAGTTACTAGTAACTAGTTATCTAGCTACTTAGCTAATGACATTAATTTACATTAAGTACCAAGGACTAGTGGAAGTTATTAGCCCACCTGAAGCCCAGGTAAGAATGACAGCTGTCAGTGGTTGTAGATATATCCATGTCATTACTGTATCACTGTAAACATAAGATAAGATAACCTTTATTGTCAAAAATAGAAAGAAAAAGAGTGATTGAGTTATAAATAAAAATAAAAACTATAACGTTATACACTATATACACCTTTCACTTATATAGATATGACCATGATTGGATAATTGCACACATAACAGGATTGCACAGTATAAATATGAATAATGTGTATGCATGTATAAATGTATAAATAACGGATAACATGTTATCAGTGTAGTTTGCTTAACTAACAGTATTATGTTACTGTACTCACAAGTATGCACTTGTTCAGCACACCATGTTTATGCTGCGATACATAATTGTAACTGTTGTTATTGTTATTATTTCCATGTAATCTTTAGATGAGCACTTATCCAAAGAGTCATAAGGCCATGGGAGACGGAGAGTGGATGGCGAGGCTGAGGGCATTTGCCAGCTCTGGGGTTTGGCCTTCTGGAGGAGGCAATAGACCAGCACCAAGGCAGCGGAAGTGGCATGACCTCTATCAGAAGGTAAAGTATAGCAAAATATGCACCTATGACTTATTACGGTCATTACTATGCAGGTCACTTGATGATATACTGCCGATAATATCGATCAGACGCTGAACTGTACACTGAGTGACACACTCCAGGCTAAATAACAATTCTTATTGTTTCAGATTGAGAAATGCCCCATGCAGGCCCGTGGACAGACCAACCTCTTTGGAGGGTCCATGGTCTGTAATTGTGGATTCCACGCAGTTAAGGTGATCTATTTAAAAATTACATTTCATTATTGTTAATCTTGCATCGCATTTCTGTTACAATGCTGTTATGCTGTTTCTGTTACATCACATGTCGTAATGCTGTTGTTTTAGCAGCCTGCCACTCAGTCTCCTGCTGAAGCCCCGCAGTCTGTGGCCTCAGACTCGGCCCCTGGTGCGACTGCTGCAGCCCCGCGGTCTTTCCTGCTGCCCCCTCCGAGTTTGTCAATGGTGAATATTTTCTTAGTAATTAATGTTTTGTATGAATCATTATATGTGTTGCATCATAAAGTTAACTCTGTTTCTCCTTTCAGTTCACTAAATCACACTTTGGTGGGTCACTGTCTGCCTCACTGAAGCCCAATTTAGTGGCTAGGAGGACCCCCAGCCCTTCTCCTCCTCCATCCTCTGTGAGGACCCCGAGCCCTGCTCCTCCTCCGTCCTCTGTGAGGACCCTGAGCCCTGCTCCTCCTCCATCCTCTGTGAGGACCCCGTGCCCTGCTGTAAACACCAGCCTAGCAGTAGCCTCTGTGAGTACAGCGTCTATTCATTGGTCTGGCTCTGTTGTAAGTCATCTTTAGTGTAGCCTTTATTTATGCAATCAAAAATAATTCTTATTTGTTGTTGTTTTCCAAATAGGATGAGTCTGGAGGAGTTCAGCCAGCCACTGCTGCGGCTGCAGCTTCATGCTGGTTGCCGTTTGATATGAGCAAGACCATCCCTGTGCAGGACCAGAGGTGGATTTCCAACACCCTCTTTAACTCCGGCAAACTGCGCACAGAATTGAAGCTGTGGTACGAGCCCCCGGTCCCAGCCCTCATTTATCACCAGACACCGACACCCGACCGTTTCTTCACCCATCGGCTGATGGTGTGGATGCCCTACCGCCTGTGGAAGGTGAGGGTGTCCTGCCCAGCTTGTGGGAAGCAGCTGACGGGCGGTGGTGTCCACAAGAGGGCTCGGAAGGTCCTGGACATCGACAGGTACTACCTGATGGTGACGGAGGCGCTCAGGTGCTCTGTGTGTTCCCTGAACTATCTGTCGACCAGTCAGACTGTCCGGGACCAGCTGGATCTGCCGCACCAGAAGATGTTCCGGCTGATCCTGACCCGCAAGTGGGTAAAGCAGTTTTGAAAAGATGGTGATTGTGAAGACTTAAACCACTGAAATTACCCTCCAATGAACATGTAACTAATCACTGCAACGATGAAACTATTTTAATTTTAAGTTTTAAAAAACATCAGCTATGATGTACATGCACTCTATGATATTATCACATCTGTCTTATTGTGGCCACCGCCTGGTCACAGGCCTGTACAACAACAACACAACCACTTTGTAAACTGTTTAAATGAGCTCTTAAAGCACTGGACAAAACACCGAACTCATACCACTATTGCAATATCATCGAAAAATACAGCTTATTGAGCTCTGACAATGTTTTGTTTATGACCACTGTTTGTTTATTTTATAAGACACTGCATGGTTTAGCTCCCCCACCCCTTAAACAATTTATTCTAACAGCTCATGGTGAAATAATAATAATAATAGATACACTGTCCCTGTTTTAAATAAACCAATAAATGAAATGAAATGTGCATTTCAGGTATGCTTGTGACATCCGTGTCATTCGGCTGCTTCGGGACCGGACTCTCGGCAACAGTCCAGCACGACTGGCAAAGCAGCTCAGGGAGAACCACGGGGAGGAATGGCTGACCCGGTTGGCACACTATCTCGGGGAGTGTGCTGACTTTGTGGATCGACCCAGCCTCTTCCCAGTGGTTTGCCAGGAGCCCCCGGAACCCATTGATGTCCCCACCAGTCGCTGGCTGCTGTCCGTGTACGGGAGGGACATCCTTTCTCGCTTTGACCATATTAAGGCCAGCATCACCTCCACATTTGGTTCCATCTTAAAGATGGACTCAACCAAAAAGGTAATAAATAATCTGACTGTGTAATAGATTTCCATGTACGTAATATATACTACACATTAACGTTGTTGTCAGTGATAACATTACATATGCAGTTATTATAAATGTGTACTGTGTAATAAATCTACATACACTTACTGTTATAGATAATGCGTAATCTTAAACATCACTGTTGTCAAATTCCAGATCACAAAGAAGCTGGCTGGCCACGGCAGGGGGACAGCTCTCTGGGTGACCTCCATCGGCAATGAGGTCGGCCAGATCCTGACCAGTGTCCTGTCGGTGCAGGAGGGGCCGGGACTGGACACGATGGCGTCTGGTGTGATGGAGCGGTACCGCCAGGCAGCTGTTCCACCCCCAGTGCTGCTGTACGTGGACTGTGGCTGCTGTGTGAATGAGAGAGCGAGCAAGCTGCAGACCAGGTTTGCAGAGTGGCCAGACCTCCACATACGGCTGGACATCTGGCATTTTATGAGGAGGCTCTCCGTCGGCTGCACCACAGACGCTCATACCCTGTACCCCACCTTCATGGGCTGCCTGTCTGCATGCATCTTTGAGTGGGATGCAGGGGACCTCACTCTGTTGCGGTAGGCAAAGAGAGAGCAGCTCAGGCAGGAGGGTGTGCCAGCCCTTACTGATCGTCTGGTGGACACAAAAATCAGCAAGAAGGAGCTGAGCCAGTACTGCCGCAGGAGGACACGCGGCGAGGAGGCCACCATCAGCCTCATCGAGCGGCTGCTGCAGGAAATGGGGGGGGCAAACGGGAGAGACCTCATGGGGGTGCCACTGTTGGACCAGGTGCGTATGGAGCACATCTGGCGTGTGCAGGAACGTCACGTCAGGTGCATCCAGGACGTGCCAGGTGTGCAGCTGTACACAAAGACAGGCACCACCACCACCAAGGGGGGCGTTGTCCTGACCAGGTACCGCTGTGCCAGAGGGTCCACATCCCTCGAGTCGTTCCACTGCCACCTGAACAGGTTCATTCCAGGTCGGTGTCTCTCTTATGTATAATATTTCAAATAATTTGTATGTTTTTTTATTAAAGCATCTTTTCATTGGCAATAATATTTTGTTATTTTCCCAGGAACCAGTGCAAACGCACTGAATTTCCAGCTGTACCTCTTGGAAGGCCTGAACAGGTGGAACCAGGATCGGGGGACTGCAGCGGTGACCAGCAAGCCGTCATCTCTCCTCACCTACTCTGGGGATATGGCCAGCTGTGTCAACACCAACAGCCTGAAGGTGTTTGGCCGAGCATTTGTGCCAACCTTCAGGCCACCTGCCAAATACACTGGTATGTCTAATTGGTATCTGTCTACATAATACTTTTGGTTTGTGTGTTTTCAGTGTTCTAACTTAAGTCTCAACGAGGCTTTATTTGAATCATTCCCATTGCCAAAGCAAACCATACACTCATAAGATGATACAGATCAACTCTGATACTAATATTAAACGGTATCTATATAGAATGCTTTGAATACAACTAATAACGTGTGTGTGCGTGTGCCTGCGTGTGTCTGTCTATCTGTTCTTTTTCATAGGAGAGCTGCTTGGTGTTGACTACCTGCTGAGTCAGACTGGACAGCCCCTGAAGGTGATCCCCGACGCAGAGGAGACAGAGGACATGCTGGAGGATGTAGATGAGGGCGAGGAGGAAGAAGAAGACGAGGGCTTCGAGGAAGATACTGTGTCAGGTCTCCTCGATGACCCAAGCTTCTCTGTCCCCTCCCAGTCTTGTCCCTCCTCTGAACCTCTCTCCTCCCGGGTTGCTGCCTCCTCCCAGGCTGCTGCGTCCTCCCTGGCTGCTCCCTCCTCCCAGGTTGCTGCCTCCTCCCTGGCTGCTCCCTCCTCCCAGGTTGCTGCCTCCTCCCTGGCTGCTCCCTCCTCCCAGGTTGCTGCCTCCTCCCTGGCTGCTCCCTCCTCCCAGGTTGCTGCCTCCTCCCTGGCTGCTCCCTCCTCCCAGGTTGCTGCCTCCTCCCTGGCTGCTCCCTCCTCCCAGGTTGCTGCCTCCTCCCTGGCTGCTCCCTCCTCCCAGGTTGCTGTGTCCTCCCTGGCTGCTCCCTCCTCCCAGGTTGCTGCCTCCTCCCTGGCTGCTCCCTCCTCCCAGGTTGCTGCCTCCTCCCTGGCTGCTCCCTCCTCCCAGGTTGCTGCCTCCTCCCTGGCTGCTCCCTCCTCCCAGGTTGCTGCCTCCTCCCTGGCTGCTCCCTCCTCCCAGGTTGCTGCCTCCTCCCTGGCTGCTCCCTCCTCCCAGGTTGCTGCCTCCTCCCTGGCTGCTCCCTCCTCCCAGGTTGCTGCCTCCTCCCTGGCTGCTCCCTCCTCCCAGGTTGCTGCCTCCTCCCTGGCTGCTCCCTCCTCCCAGGCTGCTGTGTCCTCCCGGGTTGCTGCCTTATCCCTGGCTGCTGCATCCACCCTGCTCTCCCTAGCTGCTGCTTCATCTCTGCCTGCTGCCTCCTCTCAAGCTGCTGCCTCTTCCCAGGCTGCTGCTACCATGCCGCAGCCAGGTGTCTCCTCAGCGCTTGATGCATCTCCTGACGAGTCTGGGGTATGTAAATACATAACTATGTGTAAAGAAATAAAATCAGTGTCTGCGTTTTGTCCCACTTCACTGTCCTCAAATTTTGTTGCTCATCTGTTTTTTGTTAGGCCGTGGATGACTCTGGGGTGCCAGGCATGGACAGAGTTGACAGCTTGGCAGAGTATCTGGTGGAGCTGAGGAACCAGCCCTCTCTGGCCCTAACTAACCAGCAGGTCAGGAGCATTTATTGTCTTGCTACTTTCCCTCTGTGCCCTGTCATACATGTTCACACTTGCACATGTTTTTGTCTTTTACTGTGCTGTTGTCTTCTCTCTCTGTTTAGGTGAGCAACATTGTTGCTCTGTGGCAGAACCTGCTGGACTATGACAAGCAGAGGGTGGTGTTTGCTGCCAGACACCAGAGCAGGCTGGACATGGGGAGGTTCAGGTCTCCGAAGAAGAGACAGGAGTTCACTCCAGGGGTGGAGAGTGTGAAGAGGCACGCACTCACCACCACTGCCCCGCTTGCCCAGTGGCCAGATTGCTGCCGCCTGATTGAGACCATCTTTGTCAGGCTCTGTGCCATCCACCGCAGTCCCAAGAAGAGGGGGACTGGCACAGTGTCCAGATGGGATCTCATCCTTGAGGACTACAAGAAAATCAGGCGGCGCATTCTGGTCAATGGGACAGTTATGCAGCAGACCACCCTGCAGCTGGTGGACGTGAGCCACACCACCCTGGTGCAGTGGCACAACAGGACGGTGAAGAGGCAGGACAATGCAATTGTGATGCAGGGGCTGAACTTGCCCAGCCGCTTGTCTGTGGCAGCTGACCCTCTCCCCCCTGCTAATGTGCGCCCCCCGTCTGCACCCCTCCAGCCAGGCCCAGCTCACCAGTACCACCTGCCCAGCAGCACCGTGGGCCAGGCGAAGCTGAAGAGGAGGGTATCGCCCACAGTTGCAACACCGGCGGCTGTGAGGCCGCGTCCACAGCGGCAGCTTTTCCCTGCTCCACCCTCGGGCCCTCAGCTGGTGATGCTGGCTCCAGTGACCTCACAGGTGCCTGTCCCGGTCGCTACTCCACAGGCCCTACTTGTCAGCTTCTCCTCTAACCCTCCTGCTCTTGCTCCTGCTCTTGCTCCTGCTCTTGCTCCTGTTGTTGCTCCTGCTCCTGCTCCTGCTCCTGCTCCAGTCCGCCGAAAACTGACCCGCAAAGTACTGCACAACACTTGCAAGAAATGCGGGCAGTTCAGGACAGCGTCTCTCTCTCTCTCTTTTGTTTTACAGGCGGCTGGTGCGCCGCACTGCCGGCTATCTGACTGTTTTTCTAAGTTAGAGAGTCAAGCCAGGCCAATCAGAGGCCACTCAGGCCAGTAGCATGTGAGGAGGGCAAGAGATGATTCGTTTGTTTCGATTAACACCCGCCCCAACAGTCCGTATCAACCAAGCAGACAGTGGAGGAAGGTGTGTGTGTGTGTGTGTGTGTGTGTGTGTGTGTGTGTGTGTGTGTGTGTGTGTGTGTGTGTGTGTGTATTTCTATTCCAATGGGGACTTCAAAATGTTTACACACAGACTCGTGGGCACAGATTTCCCCGTGGGGACAAAAATGTAGGTCCCCACCAGCAAAGCCATACAAACGGCTCTAAAATGGTGTGTAGATACGCCCCATGCCTTTTTTGGGCATGTCCCCATGAGAAACGTTTTCCGGACAAAATCTGTGTCTGTGTGTTTTTTATGCGCGCCTTGTGGATACACAGGGTATTGCAGTCCTCATGAGGCAAGGTGTGCGGGAAATGTGTGTCACTATTTGCTCATTATATAGCGCCAACTACAGGCCACCATCTGTATTAAAGATAATATTAATATATCCTATTTGAAATGTTTCTTTTTCCATATTAATCATGCACATTGCATGTGATAAGACAAGGAAGAGTTAAGTCTATATTGTTTTTCGAAAGTTTAATTAGTTCTTCACCATTTTGCGCTGGGGGCCCTTTGTTCTTTTCACCGGGACAGCCAGTCTTAGTCCCATTATATTAGTAGTAGATATATATATATATAAAGGCTAGATGACTCAAGGCGGAGTCTCCAGCGTCGTTCACCGGCGGCCATCTTACTTCGGGACACTCTTTGGCAGGCTATCGTTGTTGCTGTTGGAGGGTGAAGCCTGAATTATGGTTCTGCGTTAAATCGATGCAGAGATTACGCCGTAGGGTCTGCGTTGGTGTAACGCGGAACCATAAATCAGCCTTTAGTGGTCTGTACAGACAAAAAAATACTCATAACTTGCTGAAATCTTGACGGATTTACAAGCGGTTTGGTTTATTATAAACGTCATTAACATGGGTATGATTCGGGATGCTTGGACATGTTGAAATTGTATCTTTTCTTTTCGACTTAAACGACTTAATCATGCAGCACATACAATAGTTGTATCACCACAACGTTGACATTACTTGCCCAAGTTATCAAGGGTGACCACAATCGAAAATTTCCATTATTATACAGCTTCTACTGCAATAAAATGACGATTTTATGACAACCTAATCTTTTCTCTAATGTTTGTGGATGTGGTTGTATTTATTAGCTGGCTAATATCAAGAAGCTGTGATTGAGACTTAGTACTACAGTTTACCCAGCAAGTTTACATCAGTGGGAGAGGCACTGTCCTTTATTTTAAACATAACTTAAGGAGCAGATGATTTCCAAACGGTTTGATTTGTTAAAAACAATTTACATTATGATATAGTACATTTCTCGCTTTGTGTTTACAGAAGCCTGAATATGCCTTACTTTTGTGCAGCCTATGGATGCTCCAATCATCACAGTACCCAAATGAGAGCCCGTGGGATCACCTTTCACTCATAAGATGACGATATTATGACTATAATTAGGATAATCGTTAGTTACTTAGTGGATGTATGTAACATTACAGTACAGACCCTGCTACGCAAGAACAGCGGGGGTATATGAGATAATAGTTTTGCAAGATTGTTGTTGACAAGGCTTTTTAGAATATGTTGCCACCACCTGACCCATTTTAGTGTTGTCTTGATTTTAAAGTACATATATACATACATACATACATACATACATACATACATACATACATACATACATACATACATACATACATACATACATACATACATACATACATACATACATACATACATACATACATACATACATACATACATACATACATAGGCACTTACATACAATTACCCCAAAAATATGATAAATTATTTTTGTTCTTACCCTTAATGTTAAAGGAAGAAGGGTGGAAAATATTGACAATACTTTATATATCTGGCACGTCTCATGTTTTTAAGGTTTCCCAAAGCCAGAGAGAGGAGGAGGCAGTGGGACGTTGCCCTTAGAAGGGCTGGTTTTGTGGTCAATGACAGGACGATGATCTGCAGCGAGCACTTTAAGAGTGCAGATTTTGACAGGTCGGGGCAGACTATCTGTCTGAAAGATTCAATTCAATTTTATTTGTATAGCGTCTAATACAACAGATGTTGTCTCTAGACGCTTTCCAGAGATCCAGAACATGAACATAAACATACACATAAACATAAACATAAAGATGATGTTGTGCCATCAATCTTCAGCTTTCAGTAGTATATAATATGTGATTAAATTTCACACTTTAGTTTTTCTTTCTGCAAGTTTAGGAATAAATAACGTGTTGTTTATTACAGCACATTTTAGACACTTGAACATTCTTTACTTATGTTTATTTTAGCTGGAAGCAGAAAGAAGGACCACCACCTCCGGAAGACCTCCATCTTGACAGGCCTCAAGAGGAACCTCAGCCTGATGTTGTGAGTATTTGCATGTGATATGTCACTTGGAATAAACATTGTGCAAACATTAAACTACACCCAGGGATAGGTAACCTTTGCAATCAACACAATAACCTTTTATTGGAGAATTGGATAACATATAAATATTTTTAGGCTCACAGCATTCAGCCGTGAACATTGAGTTGTTAAAAAATGTTTTCCATATTACCATTGTTTATATATTTTTATATTTTGCCAAAGCAACAGGGAGCCATTGGACAGAGGCGAAAGAGCCGCAAGCGACAGGCTCCTGACCACCTGTACGCATTGCCTGCTTGCCCCAAGGCTGTAAAGGCCTAGATCAATGAAGCTTCGGTAACCCCTCGTTCACACTGAAAGCGTCACGGGAGTCCCGACGCCAGCATCTCGCCGCTTGGTGCATTCACACTAAAAGCATCAGTGCCTGCAGCGGGGCGGCGGTGGGCGTGGTTTCAAGCTGCGCTGCGGAACTGAAGGGAACAGTGGGAACAGCCTACACATATAACTACACATCTTAATTTTCATATTTCACCATAGATCTCACTTTGGGACGCCTTCTTTATATTTTAGCGTTATTTCTGCGTAGATAAGAGTGAGTTTGATGCTCCTTTAACAAGTTTGGTCCGCGGATCAACATCAACCCAGCGAGCACTTGCGCCCGGTGGCTGATTTATGGTTCCGCGTCACACCAACGCAGAACCTACGGCGTAGGATACGCGGCGACGCACACCGCACCGCGTCCCTACGCCGTCAGCTACGCCGTCGATTTAACGCAGAACCATAATTCAGGCGAAGCTGCAGTCTGTCTGCGCTGATCACTACACACCGGGTCGGAGCGGATTTAGTCATGATGTTTAACCTGAGTTTTGTGATTAATAAGCACGGGTTTTAATTATTTTTCGTTGGATCAATGTAGCAAATAAAATCGTTGGGACCATCCAGCTCCTCACCCATCAGATACATGTTTCACGTGATCAGTTCGGTAAAACGGCAGTCAAACCAGCAAAATGTCATTTTGCTGGATGAAATATATTAATTCCTGATAAAATAAGTTTATTAGTGCACAGCTCTGCTCCTGTACGCATGTGAATGAGTGTAGCCTACGTTTGTGTCTACATGAAAGTACAATCTGCATTGAGGCTTCTCGCTTCGGGAATCCCGGTGTGTGATTGGACGACGCCTCGGCGTCGCCGCTGCTCATTTGCATAAAGTTCAGATTTTTCAACTTTCAAATTGACGCGCCGCGCCCGCCGCCCGACGCTCCTGCCGCTCCCGCCGGTCCCGCCGCCCCCGCCGCCTCTCGACGCCCGTTTTTCATAGACAATGAATGGCAGCCAGACGCCTATGACTCCCGTGACGCTTTCAGTGTGAACGCAGGGTAAGGGTGAGGAAACTCCAGCAGGAGAAGTTCAATGCCTTAGCGAGGGAAAGGAGGGCAAAAAAAAATATGCAGACTTTTCTGGAAGAGCTGAATAACAAAAATCTAATCAATGAAGAGCTGAAAGACAAGCTTGAGTGCTACTCAGGTAAAATAAAAATATTATTTACATTGAATATTTTGTTTATTTTATGTTCTTTATTGACTTCCTTGTTATTATTAAAAGGTGGTATACTAAATCACTTCTGCTATTGAATTTCAGATCTTCCGGTTCACCTCCTGTCGAGACACAGTGCAGAATACACCCAGGTCCAGAGAGATTTTGCCCTCACTCTCCATTTGCATGGTCCAAAGGCTTATCACTATCTGAGGGACACCCTTCATATTCACCTCCCACATCCCAGTTCATTGCAGAGGTATTCTTCATGATGTCTAATTTTACATTAAATTATTTTAATCACTTAAGCATTGCAGACTGTATTATCATGAATGGTTAATATTATTAAACAGCTCATGTCTCATGCTGATACATTTTTATATTGTAGCTATTTTTAGTATGTCCACTGTCCACAATAGGCCTGCTTAGGTTAATGGATAAATGTAAATGTGGTTGAATGGCTACTTTTTAATTTTACTAAGGTGGCTGAGCTCTCTTGATGCCAAACCTGGTCTCAACAAAATTATGTTGGACATAATAATAATAATAATTCATTTTATTTGGAGGCGCCTTTCACGACACCCAAGGTCACCTTACAGAATAAAAACACAAGAAATACAATTAAAAATACAATAAACATCTATACAAGCAACAAGACAAATAATATAACAGTAGACAAACAAACTAGTGGGAAGTAGTGCGTGATGTCCGGTTATAGTGAATGGGCAAGTTTGAACAGGTGGGTTTTGAGTTGTGTTTTGAATGTGGTGATGGAGTCTATTTGTTTTATGTGTGGGGGGAGGGAGTTCCAGAGTCTGGGTGCCGAGCAGCTGAAAGCTCGGGCACCCATGGTGCTAAGGTGTGAGGTGGGAGTGTAAAGGAGTCCAGCAGAGGTTGAGCGGAGGGTGCGGGAGGGGGTGTAATCTTGCAATAGGTCACAGAGGTAAGTGGGGGCTACGTTGTGAAGGGCTTTGTGGGTGAGGAGGAGGTTTTTGTAAATGATACAGTATTGGACTGGGAGCCAGTGGAGTTGGATAAGGACGGGGGTGATGTGGTCAGATGACTTGGTGCGGGTGATGATCCGGGCGGCCGAGTTCTGTATGAGTTGCAGTTTGTCGGTGAGTTTGGTTGGGAGGCCAGTGAGGAGGGCGTTGCAGTAATCAATACGGGATGTGATGAATGAGTGGACCAGGATTTCTGTGCTGGATTGGGACAGTGCTGGACGGAGTCTGGAGATGTTGCGGAGGTGAAAGAATGCGGTCCGGGTGATGTTGTGGATGTGAGGTGCAAATGAGAGTGTACTGTCCAGAATGACGCCGAGGCTCTTGACGTGGGAGGAAAAGGGTACCAGGAAGCCGTCGATGATGATGGGAGGGGCGGGAGAGGGTTGTGACTTGGTGAGGGTGGATTTGGAGCCGATGAGAAGAGCCTCAGTTTTATTGCCGTTGAGTTTTAAAAAGTTATTGCTCATCCATGCTGGAAAGGCGGCGTCAAGAAGATGAGGCCAAGTATGGATGTGTCATGCTGGATGCCATGGCTATAAAAAAGCATGTTCAATATGATCCTCAGACACAAACAATGTCCGGATTTGTGGACATGGGGAATCGATTGAATGAGACCGACATTGGTTCCGAGGCTCTTGTGTTTATGGTGGTTGGGCTTCAAGGTTATTGGAAAGCTCCAATTGCATATTATTTGACCAATAACCTCACACCAGAAAAACAGAAAGTCTTGGTAGAGCATGCATTGGAGGAACTTCATCGTCGTCAGATACGGGTAGTGTGCATGACAATGGATGGCCATGCATCCAATGTCAGTTTGTGCACCCAACTTGGATGTGATCTAAAAGGAAACCCCTCTGAGCCTTTGAAGACCCATTTTCTTTAAATCTGAAATAAATGTGTTTGTTTGATTGAATCAGAAACATTAGTCAACAAAATTTAGTAATACAACCCCTTTAAGAAAGCATAACGTGTTTTCCTGAAGGTCTAGTGGGCAGGATTTGCACTTTGCACTTTGGTGGGAACATCCTAACCAATCTCATTGTAACCTGAGCACGATGACAATAAAGTCTATTCTATTCAATAACCTGCTGCACAGTTTCTGTAGTTTAGTGGCTATTGTGTTTGTCTAACATGAAAAAGATCCCTTGTCTGGTTCACACGGGCCATGAGTTTTGTGCTGGGCCTTCCCTCAGACCATCAAAAGAGGAGTGTAGAGTAGCCTGGTGCTGTTGGCTAAAACAACTTGTACAGGATGATACCTCAGCTGCGATCTGAACCTCCATTTTTGTTGGAACCTTCAAAACACCTATTAGGGACGTTGACGCTAGTTGTAATCTCCTGAATGGCTGTTTGACCAGGCTTTTCTATTTCACATTGACCAAAAACGGCACCTATAGTGTGGTGTTTAGCTAGACGCTAAAAGCTCTTGAAATAGTTAAACAACCTACTTTCAGTTATATTGTGGTGTTTAGCTTGATGCTAGAACAGACATTGGCTAACTACGGCCCCCGGGCCACATGCGGCCCGTTAGGCTTTTCAATCCGGCCCACCGGACTCGTCCAAATTATAGTAAAAACCTCATTAATTTTCCCCTTTCCCTGTAATGCCCACGTTTCTCCAATAGATGGCGAACACGCAGTCCAACACAATGTTGTTGGAGAGGCGCGTATTTCACTTTGTTTCATGTCGCCATTCGAGCCCTTCTGTAAAAAATGGCGCAGGACATTGACTTGGCGCATGGAACTGATTGACGGAAATATAGTCAGTGAGTAAAAAAAAGGCAGAGTCCTTTAAGTTATATTCACTAGCACTGGTTGAAAGTAATGACATGAAAGACACTGCTCAGCTGTTAATTTATATCCGAGGCATTAATGACAGTTTTGAGATAACAGCTTTTGAGCATGGAATCACTGAAGGGGAAAACTCGAGGAGAGGATAAATGAACAGGTGTCTGCTGCCATCCAGAGAATAAAACTTACCAATGTCACCAGAGATGGATCGCCAAATTTAAATGGGAAAAACGTTGGGCTGCTGAAAAGAATCCAGGATAAAGTGAAAGAAGAAAGCCCAGATCAGGATCTTACTTTTCTCCACTGCATCATTCATCAGGAGTCTCTGAGTAAGTCTGTATTTCAGCTTAATCACGTTGTGGATCCAGTTGTAAAACTTGTTAACTTCATACGAGCAAGGGGACCTAATCATCGTCAGTTCATTAAGCTTCTGGAAGAAACCGATGCGGATCCCCAGGACCAGGTCCTGAGGACCTGCTTTATCACTCCATTGGTTAAGTTGGTTAAGTCAAGTTCGGTTAAGTTTGAGGGAAGTGTTTCAAAGGGTTTGGGAGCTCAAAGAGGAGATCCGCTCACTTTTTAGGAGCTAATGGGGAAATCCAACAAATTCCTCGAGCTGAGCAACACGGACTGGCTTTGGGATTTTGCCCTTGCTGTGGAAATAGTTTCACACATGAACGAGCTGAATCCAAGGTGGTTTTATTTTCCAGGCAAATGTCAAGGATATTTTTTGCACATTTTACCACACTAGCCGTGCAGAAAGAGGCCGCCCGAAATGTGAAGAAATACTGCAAATCACTGGATGACCTGCACAGAGTATTCTGCCGTCTATTCTGTGATTTTGAAAGAATAGACAAGTCACTTCAGCTGGTGTCCCATCCCCCATTACAACACCCCGAATCAGCGCCACAGGAGCTGTGATTGGAGCCGATCAATCTTCAGTCTGACTCTGTCTTGAAGGAGAAGTTAAAGTCTCTGTGTTTTGCGTAGCAGGGTGTGGGTGTCAGTCCGTTTGAAATAGGTTCTTGTGTCCAAGATTCCTGAATGTGGGAAGTTCTTACCTTTAAAAGGTTAAGGTGCCCAGGAAGTGTACTTCCGTTGTATGAAGGGTTGGGTTCACCGTAATGTGTGTGTGGTGGTTATTTAGTGTTTGGACAAAGTTTTTGAAGTCTTCTGCCGTGTGGGTCCAAACACCCCAGATGTTGTCTAAAAAATGGTAGTAGTGTAGTGGTAGTTTGGAACATTTTCCAAAAGCCGACTCCATTAGCTTCATAGTCCTGATTTGGCCTATCGTCCTTGGTGTCCTTTAGATAACTCGGATGGAGGGTGGACAACGGGTTCAGGAATTAGTCCATAGATTCCGCGACGCCATAGCTTTCGCTCCCGCAATCCGAGACTATTGGGTGTCCGGGGGGGTACTTTAAAGGGTACGATCCAAGCGTCCATGGGTTTGTGTATTTTTGGTAGGAGGTAAAAACGTCTTGGTCTGGGTTTGACGTGTCATTTTAGGTAGCTGTACTGTCTTTTATTGATAATTTTTTTCTTGTACAGTGTGTTAAGGGTCGTGGTGATAATTTGTGTCCTTAAGTTGTCGTGTTGCATCATGCATGTAGTCTGTCCTGTCCATGTTAACCACGGCATTGCCCTCGTCTGCTGGTTTGATTACAATGTTTGTGTTGTTTCGTAATTCCCACAGTGCGTGTTCCTCGTGGCTGGAGATGTTTTTTTCTTTGAGTGTTAAGATTTCTTTCGGTAATGTTTTGTCGTTTGGTGTCCAATTAGATGCGGTTGTGAATGGTTTCCCGGTTGATTCACTTTTTCCAAAGGTTGAACATAATTTGAGTCTCCTGTGGTAGTGAGCCAGATCCGTTTGGAGGTCTGTTTTGTTTTTTGTTGGGCAAAAGTGGGTCGGTACGAATGAGAGGCCTTTACTGAGGATTGTTGTCTGTGCCTGGGTCAATTTTGGCACTGTGGTTTAGAACCTGGTCCATGCTGCCACCTGTGTTGTTGAAGTTTATTTAAAACTATTTATGCTGATCGGTAGTCTGCCTTTTATATTGCTTCTCTCTCCTGGTGTTCTGTGGACTATGAACTTGGTGCATCTGATGTAGTTTTACTCTGCTCGCATCATGTATGTTTTTATGTCTGAACGTCATCGGCATCACCAGACAGATTTTACTGGGGCACGTGCCCCAGTATTGATCTGCAGTGCCCCAGTAAAAATTTCACCAGTAAAAAATAAATTTCGGAGTTTTAACTCCACATAGCATACACAGTGCGCACATGGCTACTTAATATGGTAATTAATTTACGTGCTACTCCATTCACTCACCATACACAGTGCGCACATGGCTACTTAATATGGTAATTTATTTACGTGCTACTTTGCATCGATCCCTAGTATACGGTGTTTTCTGGGCGTGTACAGACTTTGAGAGAGAGAGAAAAAGCCAAGCAGCTGCTTGACTAAAGGTACAAGCCAGGTTTTTAAGTAATGTTAACCCATAACAACTTGCTGAATACTTGTGATATTATTTTGATTTCATTTTAACTCAAACATTATTACTCCTGTAGATGGATATCAGAAAGTTTTTCGCTCGCAGCAG
This sequence comes from Cololabis saira, assembly GCF_033807715.1. Lineage (NCBI taxonomy): Eukaryota > Metazoa > Chordata > Actinopteri > Beloniformes > Belonidae > Cololabis > Cololabis saira. The sequence continues at coordinate 39,968,901 of NC_084600.1, forward strand.
GGATAAATCAGAGAGGAGAAATGAGAGAGGTAAGCCCCTGGCTAGCCAACGTTAACATTAAGTTAGCTAACGTTAGCTAAGGTGATTCGGTGTATCAAGACAACAGAATTATTTATTACTTTTGTTAGAAGTAGCTTACGTTATAAGGATGGGAAAGCCGTAGTGGGGACGAGCTGTCAGTCAGACCTGAGGGGGATTTCCAGTGAGTTGACTATCAGTGTGAAACAATTCATTAACGGTGGCATAATATTAGCTGGTTCTGGTGTTGAGGATATTTTTATATAATTATGTGAATATTTTATAATCATCTAACACCTAAGTAAAACATTTAACTAAGACTAATATTGAGAGTGGAGAGAGAGACAGAGAGAGTGGAAAAAAACACTGGCCGGACACACACACACGGGTAAGGGAGGGGGAAGTCCGCTGCACTTGCAAACCTATGACCTTGAGTGAACTGCAAGCGAAGCAAGTGAGAGGCGAAATAATGAAGATGATTGTAAATGAGCACCAAAGCTTCAGGTTCCTATGTGGCAGTTATCTAGCAATGATAAAGGGAACATAAGCAAGAACTTCAAAGTAGTAGGAACAGATGTCTATGATCATTGATGGTGAAAATAATGCATTTATTGTCATATGTCTCTTATCTTCCTATAAAAGCCGTGGGTGCGGAGATAAGTTTTCAGAGTTTTCCTTGGACCGCGGAACATGCGATGCTCTCCTGTGGACGTCTTGTACTTTTTTTGGAATAAAGGACCTCCACAGTATTTGTTGGACGAATGCCAGCCGAAACTTTGACTCCTGTGTTTTCTTCAAGTCCACGGATGAAGGAAAAACTTAGACGATTTGGAATAATGGAAAACTTAGGATTATTGTGGAGATCCCAAAAAGGATTTTCTCTACATTTGGCGAGCCGAGCTTCAGGAGAAAGTTACCGGATTTCAGGACTTACGGATCCCGGTGGGAGGTAGGAGATAAATCTTTTTTCTTTTTTTTAAAGAAAAAAAAAAAAAGAGAAAAGAGAGGAAAAGGAGAAAAGAGGTTGCAGCGGTTCTCGATGTAAAATTAAAAACAGTTTAGTTCGCCCTCTGCGGTTCAATTTGCCCTTGTGTGCTACGGATTTTCGGTTTTGTCATTAAATTTATGTTTTAAAATCCGAGTGTTTGCGCTGCCGTTAGCGGAGCGGTAGCGGCGCTCTGCCCGGCCTGCTTCCTCTCACACGGAGCGGAGCGGAGGGAGTTTAAAACAGAGGGTCTGAAGATAAGAACCGCGTTAAATCTTCGGGGTTAGATCAGGGAGTGAAAAATAGTTGAACAGAGTTTTTCCTGTTTGAAATTATTGTTTGAGAGCGGTGGGACGATCGGAGCCTCCCGCTCGGGGGAGGACAGCCTGCCGAGCGGCTCGGGGGCTGGGTTTCCGCTGGCCGATTATGGTCGGGAATAAAAATAAATAAATAAATAAATAAATAAATTTAGTTTTGCTGTGGCAAATAAATAAAGGCAGAATCCTAGTCTCGAGCAAACTCCCTTAACAATTAAATTAGACACGCCGCCTTTTAACTCTTCCATATCAGGGTCATGATCGTGCCTGTGGCGGGGGGAGTTTGAGGAAATAGGTTCACGGCTTTAAATCTTCGGTATGACACGAGAGAATTGAGGCGGATCTCACCCATTTTTTTATTTTAAGTCTCCCATATTAGACTCGGTTGTGGTTCCGTGATCGTGGCCGCTGCGGGTTCCGCGGCGCGGGGTGGTGCACCCCCGCGCTGCGGGCTCTGCCTCGGTCCGACGCGGGACTGTGATTCGAACATTGTCCAACAAGGAATTTGACTCCGATAGTTTCGCTCTATCTGGTTTCGCTCTATATCAGGATACTTTGTACTATTATGGGTATTATAAATAATAATAATTGTAATTATTTACGATAAGTTTCGCGGAAGCGGGAGGACAGTCATCCGCTTAGCGTCGGGGCGGTCCGCGCCCCCGCGGCATCCATCAGTGTATACCCACGACTGAGTTGTTAAGATTAAAGAGGCAGTTGTGTGTGTGTGAGAAGTTTTATTGCTTTTTCAAAGTGGAGGGAGGATTCTCTTATCTTATCTCTTCCATGATGGGGCTACGGGAATGCTGTTTCCATAGAATTTTCAGAGTAGGCTCAGCACATGCACACATTGCATTGATCAGCATAAAACAGTTTAAATCAGCAATGGAAAAATTAAAGCTCGGTTGTGGTTCTGTGGGGGGCCGGTGCTTGGCTTGCGGATGCGGGGTGCGCACCCCGCGCTGCGGGCTCAGCGTCGGTCTGACACGGGACTGTGATTCAGGATAAGGGAGATTTATTACGGTATTTAATGTATATTTTAAACGGGCCTTGAATGTCTTAGAAACAATCTGGGGCTGTTTGTTTCTGCATGGGTCAGAAATTCAGCCTGTGGGACATGTCTCCCTGACATGTCTCTCTGAGGGAATGGGTAGCTGGTGGATTTCGAGGGGCGTGACTATGGTAATGAGGCTCTGTGCTGATTGACTAGTTGATTCCAAGGGGCGTGACTATGATCTGATTGGCTGGTGGATTTCAAGGGGTGTGACTATGGTAATGAGGCTCTGTGCTGATTGGCTGGTGGATTTCAAGGGGCGTGACTATGATCTGATTGGCTGGTTGATTCCAGGGGGAGTGACTATGATAAGGCTCTGTGCTGATTGGCTGCTGGAATGACGTGTTGGAGGGGAGGGCACAGGGGCCTCATGTGGGCTGATAAAGAGGGTTTACTCTGTCCTCGTTCACTGCTCTGGCTGCCATGCTATTTACTGCATCTTGGTCCCCATCCTTTGGACAGAGATCTCAACTTAGGCCCATAAATCATCACCACTGCGCTTCTAAACAGAATCACTACATACTAACACTCACAACAGGGCTGGACTGGGATATCTCCGCTGTTTTGTGAGTGCAGCATGAGTAGTTTGGGATGATTATTCACTACTAGATGGATATACCAGTCCTCCCCTGAGGACTGGAAGTCTCAGAGTAAAGCTCAATAACTTTCTTTGGTTTTGGGGAAGTCAGGGAAGTAGGTCCCCATATGTGACCCTAGGGTCCCAGGAGGATAAAGAACATTTATGCACTATTGCTGGCTCAATGAAGGAGCCTGCGTCTTTGGGAGATGTCGTTGATAAGTTTCAGGTGCATTGCTTGAAAAATCTGAAAACATAAACAGGAAAAATGTATTACGATACTAATAGAGCTCCGTAACACGGAGTCACACCAGTGCTAATCTAAATACTTGACCCATGCAAAAGATCATACTTGTAGACAAATATAAATAACATAAAGATTAACGTTACTTACCGCTGAGTCGTGTGCAGTTGCCGGGTCCGTGCTGTTGGTACTGATCCTTTTATGAGGGTAAGTGTCGAAGCGAGGACTGTTAACACAAACCGAAACCGAACCGTGGGCTGCCTGAACCGCTGCACCCCTAATATCCTCCCTCCGGCCGGCTCCAATGGTCAGAAAATGCTGGTATAAACTTTCTAAAAAACCTAGAATTAACAATTTTTTTAATGTATGGACGGTATCGGCTGGTATTCGGCACAAAATTAGAATATATGGATGAATGAATATGGCCAATAGATATTAGTAGTTGATTTAATGTTATTTACGGAAGCAGCTGTTAGAGTGTTTAAAAAAGTTTTCGGTCTTATTTTTTCTCTTTTCTCCATGGTACGGAGATTTTAATTGTGGATATTAAAGAGATGAGTTTTTGTTTTAATGTTGGAAAAAGTTTTTGGGATTCGGAATACAAAGTTTTTGGGATTGGAAGTTATAAAATTATGATTTAAGTTTTTGGGATTCGGAATACAAAGTTTTTGGGATTGGAAGTTATAAAATTATGATTTAAGTTTTTGGGATTCGGAATACAAAGTTTTTGGGATTGGAAGTTATAAAATTATGATTTAAGTTTTTGGGATTCGGAATACAAAGTTTTTGGGATTGGAAGTTATAAAATTATGATTTAAGTTTTTGGGATTCGGAATACAAAGTTTTTGGGATTGGAAGTTATAAAATTATGATTTAAGTTTTTGGGATTCGGAATACAAAGTTTTTGGGATTTGAAGTTATAAAATTATGATTTAAGTTTTTGGGATTCGGAATACAAAGTTTTTGGGATTGGAAGTTATAAAATTATGATTTAAGTTTTTGGGATTCGGAATACAAAGTTTTTGGGATTTGAAGTTATAAAATTATGATTTAAGTTTTTGGGATTCGGAATACAAAGTTTTTGGGATTGGAAGTTATAAAATTATGATTTAAGTTTTTGGGATTCGGAATACAAAGTTTTTGGGATTGGAAGTTATAAAATTATGATTTAAGTTTTTGGGATTCGGAATACAAAGTTTTTGGGATTGGAAGTTATAAAATTATGATTTAAGTTTTTGGGATTCGGAGTACAAAGTTTTTGGGATTTGAAGTTATAAAAAAGTTTTCGAGTTTATTTGTTTTTTTCTTTTCTTGGTGTGGCACGGATTTTTAATTTTAGTTATCGGCTGTGTGTATAATTCTAACAGAACGGGAAAGAAGTACCTGCCCAGAATCAGTTCCGAGTACCTGCTCTGAGGTTTGGGTCTGTGGAAAAAAGTACCACTGGGAATGTATACAACAGATTATGATTTAAACAATAGTGGTTGATTTAATGTGTTTATACGGAAGTTGCTGTTTAAGTGTTTGAAAAAGTTTTTGGGATTCGAAGTTATAAAAATTATTATTTAAGTTTTTGGGATTCGAAGTTATAAAAAATTATTATTTAAGTTTTTGGGATTTGAAGTACAAAGTTTTTGGGATTCGAAGTTATAAAAAATTATTATTTAAGTTTTTGGGATTTGAAGTTATAAAAAAAATATGATTTAAGTTTTTGGGATTTGAAGTTCAAAGTTTTTGGGATTTGAAGTTATCGAAATTATGATTTAAAAGAGTTTTTGTTTTAGTGTTGGACAAAGTTTTGTATTTGAAGTTGTGAAGAGATGAGTTTTTGTTTTAGTGTTGGGAAAAGTTTTTGGTATTTAAAGTTGTGAAGAAGATTATGATTTAAAAGAGTTGCTATTTAGTGTTTGAAAAGTGGTTTTATTTGTTCCTTCTCTCTCCGGGGTGCGGAGAGTTGAGGAGCGTTTGAAGATTTTTGTTGTTATATAGTTTCACATATTTCTCACCGGCCGGAGAAATCTGTGAAAAACCGCTGATGGCATATAATAATGTATAATACGTTTGAAGGAACATAACTAGGATTGGACGGAAAGACTGTGGAATCCTGCTATAGATAGTGTGATTAGATAACTAAATAATAGAAATATAAATATTAGCACAGAGGATCTGTGTGAATACATGGAATTATATATATATAATGGAATGAATTGAAAGGGTAGAACATAGACGAATATTAATGGGACAATTAAGGAATGAATAACGAATAACTGATAATTACTTATAAATAATGATTAAAAGGTTATGAAAAGGACCAGACTAGGTGTCTGGCCCTGTGATGTATTCACTAGTGCATAAGCACAGTGAATTAGTGTATTGTTATATAACAGTATGACTGTTGGAGTAGCAGGGGAATTAACTCCGGAGTTTGAAAGTTTTGCCTGTTAAAACATGGGCATGATAGGGATGTCTGCAAAGGCGTATAGTCAGTTCTGTACAAGCAGATCTTGCTTGAATGGCAAGGGAGTTGGACCCAACAAATAAACTGTGTTAAAGAATAAAAAAATGCACAGTATATTGGTATAAGGTAAAATAGAATACAGATACACTAAATAATCTTTGAAACAGAACATTAGGCATAAAAATGACCAAAAGGATTATTATGAGTCTGCATTGATTGAGAGCGAGGCAGATTGGAAAAAAGGAAAAAACAGGGGGACAAGATTAAAATAATTAACTAAGCAACCACAGGCCGTGAGGATCGCTGTGAACTGCCAAATACCATGGGTGCCGGTGAAAGTAAAACAGGCGAAGAAGACAACACTGGCAGAAGGTAATAGTGGTTACCCATCCATCTAACGAACAAAAAATTTTAAAGGGGTATGAGAAGATGGCACAAAATGTCATCTGGACGAAAACACTGGCCTCTTGACGGCTGCTTTGATCCTAGGTGCTGTGATGAGGTTGACGGAAGGTTGGAAGGACATACAAAAAAGAGTATGTTGTAATTTGTAATTCTGGAAGGCAGGAAAATGCTGAGCAACACAATATATTGTAATGTTTTAATATCGAAGTTGAAAACTAGATAGGAAATGTATGAAAAAATGACACGTACAAGTGTCAAAGAAAGGATAACTGAGGATGGAAAGAAAACAGTTATAATAAATTGAGCGACTTTAGAAAGATATCATGCAAAATGAATCCCATCGCGGTCAAGTGCCATAAGTTAACAGAAGGAGGGAGCAGACCAGTCAGGACATTCGTCTGACAGTACTACTGACGAATCAGAAGAAGAGTGCTGTAGAACAGAGGATGAATGGTTAATTGACTGTCCAGATGTACCAGAAGCAGGTTCAATAACGAGAAGCAAAGATCCGGATGACTCAGAGCATGGAGAGGGACGGGTCAGCCGGAGTCATCGGACTCCACGTCGGAACAGAAGTGAGTACGAATGCGATCAGCTCCACATCAGAGAACATCGCTGATTGACAGAGCCAGAGGCGGGACCATCTTACGGAGGGGTGACACAGGCACACCCACAATATCACTCCCTCCTGTTCAACAAATACCTGTTGTGCTTAATGCTTATCCTATAGCACCCTATACAGGTCAGGCCCGGACTCTGCTGGTTCCCCCAATCCAGGTTTATCTCAACCAAGGGGGTGATTCCTGGGGGCCTACAGGCGGTAGGGGACCGCATCTGCCAATACTGCAAGCAGCTCCTGCAACACCACGAGCAGCTTCGACAATGCCTCAGTAATACTCAAGATTACAGTACTGGGGAGGTAGACAAATGTGTCCCACATACAGATGGACTGTCCGATCATTCCGGGGACAGGGCCCCAAAATCCTGGGTCAGGACCTCCAAACCCTGGAGGGGGGACACGGGGGCAGCTTACTCCTGCAATAGGAGAAGATGGAGCCAACCTTCCCCGTGCTGCCTCGAAGATTCGGACAACACGCCAGTTAATCGTTTGGGAAGAGATGCGTTGTGTCAGCCCAATGCAAAAAATCCGGATGGTGTATATTTTGAGATGGTACAAGACCAACCTGACAATATGACTGTTCCCATGATGCCACTAACGATTCCTGCAGAATCTCCACAGGTACCGACGAGCGACCTGGAGGCACAAGTACACTGGATGAAGCTAACAACACCGGACTCCTTCCTTCATCATGAGTGGGAAGCATGGAGACCACTGGTGGTGACACGGCTAGAAAACCAACGCCACCTCTCCTTTGTGCTGTGCCTTTGACAGAGACCAAGTTCATGAGGACTTTGAGTTTGCAGAAGTGGATATCACAGACTGGTTTCAAATCCAACTCGACACCTCATGGGAGTATTGTTTCAGATTAACTGTTTTTCAGAATTGCACTCACACTGGTGGACTAAGTCGTAAGAAGACGTAAAGAGGGTTATAGTATCTAGACGAAAAGATAAACAAATGGTTATGGCCAACGAACACATGGTGCTAATAGAACAGATCCCGTCACAAGTAGGGTCCCTATGTAGAAGAAGATGCTATAGAGGCTATAGCAGGGCCAGTGGAAAGGGGGGCCCTGATGAGAACAGATAGTGTATGCAATGCCTCAATCTTTCCCATCAACCGACCAGGTGGTAACGAATATAGACTAGTGCATGATTTGAGGAAATGCCAGTATTACCTGATCCCCACACGGTGTTTGCTCTGTGCTCAGCATTTTTCAGCAGACCAGTTCATCTTAATTCTCAGCATTTGTTTGCTTTTACTTGTAAAGGCCTACAATCGTACACTCTCCCTCAATCTTTGATCACGCGCTTGCGGATGATCTTAGTCATTTAGGTATACAATCAACGGTTAATGTACGTGGACGGTATTTTGATTGTCTTTCCTTGGCAGGCTACAGCAGACCCTGGGTGTGTGATTGTGCTACCAAAACAGTCCCATTGAGAGTTTTAATCCGAGCAGGTGGACAAGGATGACAGTCAGCCCGGTTGCAGTGGACTGACGGGCAGGACGGGGGCTTTCCAGCTGCTAAGAAGGGAGATCTCCAGATTGCCCCCGCTCTAGCCAATCCAGACTACACAGGAGGAAACGCCGGGCTCGTTTGGCCCGCCGGCATTTGTTTTTCCGCCGACTCTGGGGCGTGATTGGGTTTCCTCCGATTAAGACTAACTGCATGTTGTTGTTAATCCTGTATGGATTGACAAGGGGGGACATTATAATATTAGCTAATACTAATCCTAATAAAAAAAAAAGAAGGGCAGAATGTGGAAGCAGGTGTCTCGGTTTGAAAAACAGACCGATATAGTCAGATTTTATTTTTATTTTTTATTATTTAGTTTTTGCACAAGATGATCAATATGACATTTAAAGTTTAGACAGTTATCAATGAGGACCCCAAGGAAATTTGTAGAAGTTTACTTTCTATTTCTTCATCATTTTGTATTTTTTGATCTGAAAGGCAAAATATTTTCCGTATTTATTAATTTTTTACTGGAACTAAATGATTGATGAGCTTAACAAGGAATCTTGCTTTTCATTTATGGAAATAATTAATTTGATGTTTTTCATTTATTGTAATAATAAATTTGATCATCGGCCAGTAGTTTGGGGCTAATGTTTCGTGGGAGCTAATACATTTTATTTTTGTTTAGAAACGCCATTTTTCCATGAAGGTAACACTATTCACTGTAGATAATCCTAAGTACCCCCTGACCGCCTCAAAGAAGTTACTAGGGCAATTTGCAGGTCTGATTGTTCAGGTGTGTACACCCAATACCCAAGAGGAAAGAAATTAGCAAGCTTATCATTATACACTAGTAACTAATGTATTAAATCATTTGGAGTTAAGTTGCGTGGAGTAGGAAAGATCATGAGGGCGTTTGGTAAACACTAGATGGGAAGGTAATTCTCCCGCTAAGGCGTTCAACAGCAACTTTAGGAACGAAAGTTTACTTCTCCGAACCGCAGAGTTTGGGTGCTTCTTACTCCAAACAGGTCAGAGACTCCAGAGGGGGGAGATGCCAGCACCACAGGCGGAGTGGGTTCCCTTGAGAGTCATCAGAAGCGAGTGCTCGGAGCTGAGGCGGGCGGGACCCAGAACGGACCACTCACACCGTTCGACTCCACGGGAAAAGAGACACGTGGTGTCACTGGTCGCAGTGGGCCCCAACCGACCAACCTCAAAGATCGGTACCCCAGATCCGGCTGGATCTGGCGCAGCGGCGGACATCAGACCTAAGCCCTCGACAAAGGGGCACAATAATCCCCTGGGTAGGTCAAACAGGTGTCAGAATAGTCTACACCCCTGACACCCGAAGAAAGAAGAATTACTGACACCCCGAAGAAAGAAGAATTAAGAAGATTACTCCTCATTAGTGTGCCAGGGAATCTTCCCTAGGACAAACCAACAGTACCTAGCTTTGTAAACAGAATAGGCATGGTTTGATGTGTGCTGTTATAATTTTAGTATTCACCAATGTATCTGATTGCATGCTCACGTATAATGCTATGAATTGTATATTACTCGTAAACTGTTGAAATGTGTAATGCTGACGTTGCCACCTGGCGAGGGTTTTACCACTCATCACTGTGGTGTTGAGGGGAAGTTTCCCTGGCCATGTCTGCAAGGGTCGGATAATGAAAAGGCCCACAGTGACTGATCGCTACACCATTGGGATGGGTTAGTCCCGGGGTGGTTCGAGTCGTGGTCCTGCTGCCACTTTGGCGGCTGGGGCAGTGTCTCGTATGGTGATTCTCACTGTGAGCTGAAATTACTGATGTACTCATGATGGTGACGCTTTTACCCTAAAAAGTTTGTGTGTTGTACTAATGAATCCTTATGGGGAGGACTATGTGTCGAGTTATGTGGGTTGGAGATGATACTTTTTAGTATCATAGGGGGGATTGTTGAGGATATTTTTATATAATTATGTGAATATTTTATAATCATCTAACACCTAAGTAAAACATTTAACTAAGACTAATATTGAGAGTGGAGAGAGAGACAGAGAGAGTGGAAAAAAACACTGGCCGGACACACACACACGGGTAAGGGAGGGGGAAGTCCGCTGCACTTGCAAACCTATGACCTTGAGTGAACTGCAAGCGAAGCAAGTGAGAGGCGAAATAATGAAGATGATTGTAAATGAGCACCAAAGCTTCAGGTTCCTATGTGGCAGTTATCTAGCAATGATAAAGGGAACATAAGCAAGAACTTCAAAGTAGTAGGAACAGATGTCTATGATCATTGATGGTGAAAATAATGCATTTATTGTCATATGTCTCTTATCTTCCTATAAAAGCCGTGGGTGCGGAGATAAGTTTTCAGAGTTTTCCTTGGACCGCGGAACATGCGATGCTCTCCTGTGGACGTCTTGTACTTTTTTTGGAATAAAGGACCTCCACAGTATTTGTTGGACGAATGCCAGCCGAAACTTTGACTCCTGTGTTTTCTTCAAGTCCACGGATGAAGGAAAAACTTAGACGATTTGGAATAATGGAAAACTTAGGATTATTGTGGAGATCCCAAAAAGGATTTTCTCTACACTGGTCAGGACCTCTGCTTGTGTTAGTTGACCAGATATAGCCTAGGGCTACTGCAGTGGTTCTCAACCGGTCTACCCTCACCCTCAGGACCCACATTTTTCCTTAATCATCAAGCCGTGACCCAAATTTTTAAACCATTAAAATGTATTTCACAAAAAATAGCTCAGTAATATGGAATTGTCTTGTTTGTGGGTTTGTCTTTATATATGGCTAAAATAGTCTGTTTTGTCACCAGAAAAATGTCTAAAGCACCTGGTTTTGTTGCCAGAAAAAATACTAAAATATCTGGTTTGTCACCAGAAAATGACTAAAATATCAGTTTTTTCACCACAAAAATGACTAAAATATCTGATTTTGTCGCCCCGAATTCAATTTTTTTCCCGTCAACTTTTTTTCATGTACACATCCACGACCCACTGAAAAGGGTCCCGTAACCCACTTTTGGGTCACCACCCACCAATTGAGAACCACTGGTCTACCGTATAACAGTTACAGTAATATATATTTCCATGTCTGTCCAGACAAAGAGGAGCAGCAGAGTGCAGGAAGAGGTAGAGGAAAGATGGAAGTTGATGAGCATGAGTAGAGATGAGTTGACTATCAACTAGGGATGTCCCAGTCACGTTTTTTTGCCCCCGAGTCCGAGTCATTTGATTTTTAATATTGATGGCTGAAATGCAAAACCTCCTATCTAAAAAAAAATCACTTTTTTGGGAAAACAAAAAACCTGTCAGTTTCTTACAGAATGCTTTTTGGTCAAGTGACTTTTCTGTCACAAGGAAGGGTGGGATAACGTTGCAAACAGGCTATAAATGAGCAGCCTTCCCTGTTCTTATGATCCCATGTGAAAACTGAAGATCATAAAAAATGCAGATAGGAGACTGAGCTATGTACAGTAATATTTGTACAGTAATGGACAGTAATATTTTCATGTTGCTTCAGACAAAGTGCAGCAGAGTGCAGAGGAGGAGATATGGAGGTTGATGGGCCTCAGAGAGATGACCCTGAAAGGTGAGACCTGGCTGACAAGCTAGTTAGCTAAACTACCCCACTTGCAGATGTGATAAATGTTAAAGTGCTAATAGTTATCTGAGGCAACAGTTGATCATATTTAATTTTTTGTATGTTGCACCAGACAGGAGAAACATAGTGCAGGAGAGATTGAGCTGGCTGAGTCAGGGGAAACAGAGAGAGAGGAGGAAGGGCAGCAAGAGACAGACGACAGCCAGGAGAGATCACACCCCAGAGATGAGACTGAGGAAGCAGTTGCCACAGTGGCAGAGAACATCAGACTGGGGGCAAGGGAAAAAAGCAGTGTCCACAATGTTGAGGGAAATGTAAGTGATCTAGGGGGAAAGGATTCTGGCCCAAACCAAGTAAAGTTGTCACAATATCCCTAGCACAACTTTGATGTAAAGAAGCGATCCTTTAACGCTATCTGGTTTGGAAGCTTTACATGGTTGGAATACTCCAAATCTAAAGATGCAGCCTTTTGTTTTTCTTGGTAAACATGTGAAGCATGACACCTTTGTAAACACTGGCCTACAGAATTGGAAAAAAGTTCTGGATCTTTGTAGAGAGCATGAGAAATCACCTGCCCATAAGGCAAGCATGCTTTCCTGGCACGGCTATAAAGCCAGTGCTGCTCATGGTAGTGTCGTTGAACAGTTAGACTCTGCAAATGAGAAAGAAATCAAAGAGAGACGGGAGTACGTCAGCCAGGTGGTGGCTGTTACAAAGTTCTTGGGTAAACAGAACATCCCATTCCGTGGCCATGATGAGGGCATCTCCAGCAACAATCAGGGAAACTTTCTTGAGTGTATGAATCTCCTGAAAGAGTGATCCTTTTCTGCAATCCTATTCAGCTCCATCACACAGTACATATCTATCACTTTCATCCCAAAATGAAATCATTCAGTGCTACACTCAAGAGATAGCAGGAACTATCGCTCGTGAAATAAAAGAGGCAGGAATGTTTTCAGTCATGGCAGATGAAGCTAGAGATGGCAGCACTGAGCAGCTAGCTGTATGTGTCCGTTATGTAACTGAAGGGAGTGTGAAGGAGTGTTTGCTGGCCATGACGGAACTGAAAGGATTTGATGCAGAGTCTGTTACTGCTGCAATTGAAATACAGCTGAGATTTAATGGCATAGATCATGTGAAGGTGGTTGCGCAGGCTTACGACGGTGCATCGGTCATGAGTGGGACAGTTGGAGGGGTCCAAACCAAGTTCAGAGAGAATCATCCGATGGCCATTTATGTGCACTGCTATGCACATCAACTAAATCTAGTCCTGTGTTTCACCTGCCAAGCTGTACCCGAGGCCAAGGATTTATATGACTTGTTACAGAGTGTGTACACATTCTTCTCTGTCTCTCTTGTTAACCATCACAAATTCAAGGAGACTCAAAAGCAGCTAGGCTTACATCCATCTGAACTTGTGCAACTCTCTAAGACGCGCTGGTCATGCCAGTTGCAGTCCGTCAATGCCATGATAGACAATTTCCCTGCAGTGCTTCAGTGCCTATCCAGCATCAACAACCCTACGGCAGTAGGTCTCCATGTCAAACTTGCTAGGTTCTCCACAGTGTATCTGTTGATGATGTTCAAGACTTTTTTGTCTGTGACCGAGAACCTGCACAAATATCTGCAAAGTCAAACAGTAGACCTGGCCAAAGCTGAAGAGTACAAAGTGCTGTGTGTGCCACTCTTAAAGACATGCACACAGATGAGAAGGCTGCTGAGCTGTATGATAGAGCAAAGGCCTTCTGTGCAGCCAACCAGATCCCAGAGTCATGTGCTGTTACCAGACAAAGGCAGAAGCAGAAACGCATGGAGGACTATGTAGTGGACTCTAGTTGTGGGGCAGTGAGTGACCTAGGTGATGCAGAGAAGTTGAAAACAAACTTGGAAAAAATATTCAAGCATTGCATTTAAACACTTTTTCTTGGATTGAAAATGTTTTGTTTGATTGAAGTTTTTGTGTTTGGGCCATATTATTAAATTTTTCAATTCAATTTTATTTATATAGCGTCTATTACAACAGAAGTTGCCTTTCGAGAGACCCAGAACATGACTCCCGAGCAGTTATTACTTAAACAATGGCAGGTAAAAACTCCCCTAGTGGGAGAAAAACCTTTAGCCAAACAGTGGCAAGGAAAAACTCTCCTTTAGGAGGGAAGAAACCAGCAACTTCCGTATGTCCAAATGTTCAACCGGAGTCTTGATGCTGAAGCAAAATTAAGAATTAATCTCATTCCACAAAAAACTGAAACAAAAGATAAAACAGGATGAAAATATTTTTTTTTATTTGAAGCAACTTTTTTGGGATTGAATAATAAAAACACAAATGTCCTACCCATAATGGGGTAACCATTATGGTAGGACAGTAGGATGGGTGGCTAACCCTACTCTGTTATTCATTCTCTCTGACTGTTCTCTCTTTTCCTGCTCTACCCAGCTGAATGCACTTAAACTGGAGCTGATGGAGCTTCTTAGCCCTAGCTTGCTCTTTGACCTTTATCTCCTCCATCTTGTCTCTCTAAACGGACGCACTTAGATTCCCTCGTTCATTAAAATCATCCCGTCCGTTTTTCTTCCCCAGATCTTCATTCAGTGGTGTAGGAACCTACGCACTAGCGTGGCGTAGGCATGCCTGTCGGTGGACCAGTTTCTACGGTTGGAAAGTGGACGGGACTGTGGCTGAGCCCGGGCTGTCACAGAGTGGTTGGATGAGGACCCAAATGCAGAAGAGCAGGTGCCAGGAGTTGCAAAAAACTGGGTTTATTAAGAAAAACAAGAACCAAAAACGCTGCAGAGCAGGATTAGCAAAAAAACACGAGAACAAAAACAAAGAACCTGACAGGACACATGGAGGAAGCAAACAGTACGGAACCACCAGGGGCCTGTACTACGAAGCAAGTTCAACATATCCAGGATATCTTTTCCTTATCCAGATTCACTAAGCGGGACAATTGCAATCACGCTAAGCGGTCACACGACGGCGGTTATCAACTTGGTATATCAACCCAGGTTTCTCCAATCTGGATATGAGCGCGTGCACATAAAAGGGGCGGTGTTTTCAGCGCATGACCAATCGCAAGCATGGAGAAGTCCGCTGTCAGAGCCGCTTATTTCAGTAGCGAAGAGCAAACAATAATTTTACGGAAATATGATGAGTATAGGCATATAATACAGGCGAAAAGCAACACAGTTGCAGCTGCAAAATGCAGGAAAGACAGCTGGCAAAAGATCGCTGACTGTATAAATGCGTAAATTCATAGGGATACAAACATATATTTGAATATTCTGGGAATCTTAATCTTAAACTGTAAACCATGATCAGCAATATTAAAATAATAAAAGGGTTGCAATATTTCAGTTGATTTGTAATGAATCCAGAATGTATGACATTTTTTTTGTTTTTGTGTTTGCATTACAGAAAATCACAATATTCTAATTTTCTGAGACAGTCTGTATATATTGGTTCTATAACTATTGTTGTTGACCGATAACTTGTGCTGATGCTGTACCAACGAATTGGGTTTTTTTATTTATTTTATTTTATTTTTTATTTTTTCAGGAGGGGGGTATTTAGTATTTTAAAGTGACTTCTCAGAATGTTCGAGGGACGAAATTGAAAATCCCTTTTTGCTATCCCCTTACAAATGCATCTTCTTTTTCATTTCTTCTTGATTTATTTATTTAATTGGTATTAGTTTTGGATTGACTGTACATCGGATTTTGGGTGATGATTTGTTTTATTTATTCATTGATTGATTTATTTTTTATTTTCTCCTCCACCTCTTTTTTCTTTTTTTCTTTTTTTTTTGGATCGTTCATACAGGTACTCATCAGGGAAAGCAAAGGGGTTTTGGTGGTCCCTGAATACGCGTTCTCTTCGGAGGGATCCTCTCACGATCCGCGCACCAAGCTCCACTTCACCAAGCTTCTCTTCGAAAGGGCATGTCATTTTCCAAGAGAGCTGATTGGTCAGTGGGCGGTGCTTTTATACCCGGCGATCTGTATCTCGAACATAACCTGCTCCGGAGCAGGTTAGCGGTTCAGCATAAGTTACCATGGCGATGTGCCCCGCTAAGAAGTGAACCACCGTCGTAGTCCTGAAAACCCAGGGTTAAACCTGAAGTTACCTCGCTAACCCCAAATCCCGCTTCGTAGTACAGGCCCCAGGAGCAAGGGAAAGACAAGACCAGATATACACAAGGGGGTAACGAGACACAGGTGTGAACAATCAGGGCAGATGGAAGACAGGCGGGGCAAAACAGAAACACAAACTGGAGGAAATGTCACACACTGACATGGGCCCTTTTGTGGGCCCTTTTGTAGCTGACCAGTGTCCACCCCTCATAGTGAACGAGGTTATTCGGCTTAAAACAAGCTTTCTTTGTGCTGTGTTTTGGAAAGAAAAAATCAAAAAATTAAAATTTGTTGAAAGAAAAAAAAAAATATATTGAAGATTTTATTTATAACAAGCTCTGCGCGACGCGTTTCGGTCCTTAAAAGAACCTTCTTCAGGCTGGCTTTTACAGGGTTAACCTGACCCTATCCCATTTTTTGTAGCGGTGAAATTTATTCAAATTCATGGATTTAGATTAAAAATCTTATGGGGCATTTCTATTAATAAAACATAATTTAGTCACAATTTTTGTAAATTCCTAAATATTATACATTAAAGACCCAAAAACAGCTGGAAAAGGTCTGTCGAGGCAGAACTCAAGGAGAAAGGAACATCTTGGAAGGAAGCAGAGAAGATCGCGCAACACCGAACCAGCTGGAAGAAGTTCATGAATGACCTATGCTCCCCAAAGAGCCAAAGGGTTTAAGTCAAGTAAGTCATACATTAAAAATGAAAATCCCATGTTTTTAGGATAAAATTTGGAGGTGCAATAAGGTTTTGGAAGTTAAAAATATAAAATAGGACCAGAGGTTATGGTGAAGGATGGAGGAAGACCGGACACGGTTGAAACGTTGCCCCAGCACACATTCATTTGTTACTTTGATTTGTTAATTATAATATTTGTTTAATTATTTAAATTTTTTTGTAAAAAGCTTAGTATTATTTAAAATCTAATTTCATTTAATACAAAAATGTATATAAAACCACATATTACACAGATTTCCATACATACACATACAGACTTACATATTACACTCATTCACATGACTTGACGAGACTTACCTGAATGATGGATGGACGGAGGTCCGTTATGGGAGGAGATGGGAGAACCACCCTGGTGAAGTTTCATAAGTCAACACAAATTCATAGCTTAAATCTTCATAATAAATAACATTTCATAAGTAATTAACAAAAATCCCATAGCAAATACACATTCATGGTTAAACAAATTCCTAGTATAAAATTCCATCAATTATATTTCACAAATAATATATGTAAACAACACGAATAATACAATTTCATAGTCAGTACACATTCATGGTTAAAACAAATTCATACTGTATATTAAAACTCCAGAATACATTGAAACTCAGTACATTTTTTTTTTCTTTTAAATTCTGGATAAATACAAACAAAAAAAAATCTCAGTTAATAAAAATTTCATAGACATTACAAAATCAGCTTTTAGAAAACCTTAAGATATAATTTGTTATTTTACTTGACTTCATTATTCAAAACCAATTTTCAGTAACCCAAGATCCGGTGACGGAGCAGCAGGAGGGTATAAATAGAGCAGGAGGTTCTTACATTAATATATTATTATATTAATAAATACTAAATTAATTTTGCTCTCGCTCCTCAGACAGTGCAGACATACTTCACAGCTCTGAGCCAGTGTTTCTTTGTGCCTTTGCCTGAAAAAGACTTAAAAAAGTTGAAATGTTGCATTGAGGCACACATTCATTTGAGTTGGCACACATTTGTTCTATTGATTATTAATCACTTTTTTCATTTTCTTAATTATTTTTTCATTATATAAAAAAAATCCTAATGGTGATGAATGACGACTGAACAACTGTCATTCGGAGCTGCCCGGACAGACCGTACACCTCCTGTCTATGGGGGACAGGTTCCTTTTCCTAACCCTAAACTTAATCCCATTCGTCTAAAATTCAAGTCTTAGATTTATTTAATTTAAAAACAGGGTTAAAAAGATTTTAATCTTAAAAAAAAGTGTGACGTAAATTTTTTTTTTTGTCTTTATTTAAAAAACAAGGTTAAAAGTTCTTTATTTTGAAATGATTAAAATAAACATTACTTAAATTTAATGAAAAACAAGGTTAGAAGGCTTAAAATAATAAAATAACAATTATATTTCATTCAGTATTCAAGGGGTTAAGACACTAAATCATTTATTTGTAAAGTTCCTGGTAAAACAGCCGGTAAGACGGTTAAAAACAGAGGGTATAAAAGGCGGAGCCTCGAGGAGGCTCATTTTGCTTCTGGCATTCGGAGCGTCAACATCTCTCTCCCCAGCAACCTGTTCACAGTTTTACTGTTTCAAGCCTGAGGAAGACCCAGAGACGGTCCAAACGTTTTCATTTGGCACACTTTCCTTAGTTGTTTTCGATTTTAAAACACCTTTTTGTTTATTTTATTTCATAAAAAAATCTTTTTATCAATTTTTCCTTAAAATTAGTTTAAAATTCCTTTCATTTTTTTCATAAAAATGATTAGATTTTTTTCAAAACCTCAAATAGAGTATTTATTTCCTTCTTATTGGAAAGCACTTTTTGTTATATTTATATATTTTATTCATTGGTTCTGTTGTGATCGAATTCAATCACCCCGGGTTCTTTAATTGAGCTGGAAAAGGTAAATAAAAAGACACAAGACTGGGATAGAATTAAAGTAGGCCTCATGAGTGAGATCGGCAGAGCAGAGCCCCTGCAGCCTGCTTGGTCAATCGTCCCGCCAGATCTGCCGGTCTCTCTCTTGAGAAAGTTTTATTACACTTGAGAAAGGGGGTGGCTTGGGGCCCCCCTTAGTTTATTGCTGGGGGCCTCTCTTATCTCGTGCCTGTTACAGCATGGTACTTTCAGTGAAAAGACAGAAGAATGCACCTTAGTTTCAATACAGACACATTTAGTTAATCAGCACATGCAGTTTACATATTCAGTTTGATTTTAAACTATTCTTTATATAATCCATCATAACAATTCCCCTTTTGATCTCTAATCAGAGATCACCCTATGTATCCTCTTTCTTCTTTATTGTTCCTCTTCAGGGTCAGAGGTAGACTATTCTGAACACCCGGTGGACCCTGCTCAGGGGATTATTCTGCCCCTTTCTTGAGCTAAGGCCTTATGAACGCTGCCGTGCCAGATCCAGCCGGATCTGGGGTCCTAATCTTCGTGGGGGGGTCCGGTGTTGCCCACTGCGATCGTTGACACCACGTGTCACCTTTCCTGTGGAGTCGGATGACGTGGGAGGTCCGTTCTGGGTCCTGTCCACCTTGGCTCCGACCACTGTCTCTTGATGACTCACAGGGGAACCCATTCTGTCTGTGAGGTCCGTGTCCGTCCGTCCGTCTCCGACCTGTTTGGAGTAAGCAGATACCAAACTTTGCAGTTCGGAGAAGTGAGCTTTCTGACCAAATCGTTACTCGTCAGTCTCCTTCAAGTAGGGCGCATTCTGCGGCCCTAGAAAAAATCGTCCAGTCTGTGGTTCGTACGGGTCAGTCCTAGGCCCGCGTTCACCCATGTCATTTTGGTCTGTGCACAGATTTTTGCCAATTTAGTCTTCATATTCGCATGTCCCATCCAGCGTTTCCCAAACGCCTTCCTGATGTCACCCACTCCACAATACTCAACTCCAGATGATTCAATATATTACTCTACAATTTCATACAGATAGGTGTGGAGCAATAATTGCTTATTTATGAACATTACTGCTTTCTTTCCCTCTGGGCACTTCATGTACACCCATTTAAAGAATCCAGACATGCAAATTACTCTGTTAAATCCTTTACGCGTTGAGGGGGTACTCAGGATTGCCCACACGATTAACATTTCCTTTATGGAAAAGTGACATTTCTACATAACAAAAAGTAAAAACCATTCACTCTCATGAAACTATGGCATATTTGCCCCAAAATACTGATTGATGATCAAATGAATTATTACAATAACTGAAAAACATATTCCTTCTTGTTAAACTCCTCCGTAGTTCACTATTGAATGTTACATAAAGACATATCCTCGTACAGAATAAAGTTGAAAATTATCTGCCTCAGGGGCTAAACACTGACATGTTTTCCTGGAATGCTCAATAAAACAACCTTTCTTGTATCACATAACAACATCCATGAAATTCAAAAGCTCCTTAACAATGTGCTTTCTAAGGTGGATATTTGGATCAAAAATGAACAAAACCTCTCTTAATATTGATAAACAAATTATATATCATTCAGTTTCAATAAAGAACAAAAGAATATGGAAAATCTGGCCTTTCAGATCAAAATAAAAGATAAAGAAATCAAGAAAGTAAACTCTACAAAGTTCCTTGGAGTCCTCATTGATGACTGTCTAAACTCTAATCGTCATATAGATCACTTTTGCAAAACTAAATATCTAAGAATCTAAAAATGTCAGTCTGCTTTTCAAAGCGAGACACCTGCTTCCACGCTCTGCTCTTCTTATTCTTTATCAACCTTTGTTTGGACAACATCTAAATTCCTGTACTATTATTTACTGTAATACTTATCCCAGCTATCTAAAAAATTTTGACCTTTTACAAAAAAGAAAAATTACTCGTGCCATTCCTGGACTGAATTTAATTCATCTAATCGCCATCTGTTTGCCCATTCTGGTATTCTTTACCTTAAAGACAATAACTACTCCCATAATGCTTGTACAATATATCAGGTTATCTCAGGTTTCATTCTACTCATTCCAATCTCCGTTTCCCATCTCAAGGCCACTTACTATTTATATTTCTTATTAAGAGCTGTCTTTACCATGTCTACCTCTATACTGTTGCACCTTTCACTTTTTAATCGTATATATTTTAATACGTACCACTCTTTTATCTACCGTACATTTGTTATTTACTGTTGCTTCTTTCCAATCTGAGTGGAAAGCGAAATAACTGGAGTCAAATTCCTTGGGCAATATTCAAACTTGACTAATAAATCTGATTCTGATTCTAATTCCTACTTTCCTTCTAGCATCTACTGTTACCCATGTTTCGTCTTCCTCGTTTACTATCGCATATGCTAATTGTAACCCTTCGTTCCAGTATCTCAAACCAGTATCCGTCTACAAACAAATTAATCACTTTGTCAAATGGTGTTTTCACTAAGTCTTCCCTGACTTTATCGTCACAAACGATTCTTTGCATGCTCTTGTGTGGTTTTCCCCCTATGATATCCTTCGTGTGTGTACGAAATATTTGGTGCTTCATTTTCTTAATTTCTTTTTGATTCATTTCTTTTAACTGCTACATGCTGTATACATGTAGGGTCGTGTTTACACGTCACATAATTACCAACCTTACTCCCCCTTTTCTGAAACAGGGTCACTTGTTGGTGATCCTGTTACAGAAAATTCTAAATCCTAACGCCTAGTTGTTTCACCATGTCGTACAACTATTGGGTGGTGATAATAATTTTGCTTTGGAGGCATTAAATCCTTAGCCTGATGTGCCAGACGCAAAAACCAATGATACATGAGGGCAAGCCTTTTGATAATTTCATACCACCTTAGTCGTGTCATAATGTGAGTGCAAGGCATCATGTTACCATTAGGTGTATCGTAAAATAATGTGATATGTAAAGGATTGGGGGAACAAGCGTAAGGACACCAGGTGCGACTCAGGGGCGCCACTGTTGATAGACCGTATATCGGGCCAGGAGTAACCGATATTTCTGGTTCAAACAAAGTCCAACATACTGTACTGCTGCAGCCAGACCTGGCTGAGGAGATAACATGCAATGTCCACTCAGATGGTTGATTGACTCCGTGTCCCCCGTCCAGAAAGGTCAGCGTCAAACCATCGGGACCACACTGAATCATCACCCCCAAGTGATCAGTTGGTCTGTCCCCATCAGGTCACAGGGAGCTTGTGTGACACGAGGAAAAAATGTCTCAGGGTTTGCGCCCCACCCTCATCCTGAGGGGGCATGTAAATGGTAAAGTCTGTTTTTTCTCCAAAGCAGCCAGTCCCCTGTTGTCTCTTTGTGGGGCGTGTCTTTTCCTGGGTCTCTATGGCAACCCCCTCGCCAAATCCCCCGGGCCCCTCCTTGTCCACCCATCCCTCTATGGTATGTGGTAGTGGAGGTTGGGTGCTCAAGGTGGTTCATAAAATTTGTGTGTGTTTAATGCTGATTTACTAACAGTATCTCTTGGGCTGACCCCAGCCCACTGACCCCAGCCTGGCGCTGAAAGTTTCCCCTCTTTTTTTTTCTGTTTCTGTTTCACCCAACATGTTTACGACATGGTCTGGTCTGGCCGTACCCCTACATTCCTTCGTTATCATTTCCGACCCCCTCCCTGTGTTCCAGGTAGCGTTTCAGTTTTCACTCCTTCTAAATTCCCAATCTCCTCTCGTTCAAATTAATCCAAATTTATTTAAAAAGTCCTTGATTCACTAATGGAGAACTAACCAATGTTTGTAAAAAGAAAATAATCTTTATATATTTTTCCTCTCTCAGCAACAGTTACAGTAAACAGAAAGTGACAAACCCTGTTCAAAAATGTAAAAGTAAATTATCCACTGACTGTCCTAATATTAATAACCATAGAAAAGTCCTAAATAACATTGTAAAACCTCTAACTTATATCTGTAATTTATCATTTCAATCTGGTCCTTTTCCTAAATAAAATAAAAATTGCAAAAGCACTTCTACTTCCCAAAAATGACAGTAACCTCAACTATAAAAATTACAGACAGAAATTACAATGTCCCTACTATCACAGATTCCAAAATCTGTATTCATCAACTCCTTTATATCAACTAAGACGTTAATATTATTAGGTCCTCACTTGAAACTTAAAGAACGTGAGCCACCCCTAACCAATTCACCATATTTCGCTGAGGGGGGAGCGCTCCAGTACACAGCCAAACATTCTTAACCTAAACAAACAAACTCCCAAAAAGTCCTCTCTCAAAGTTCATATGTGTTTTATCAAATAAAAAAGTCTTCTTTATTAGACACAGAATGCATCCCCTAAAGAAGCTCATTGTTAATGTTATCTTAAAAAATGTCAACAGAGAAGCTGAAGCTCATGTATTTTTAACCAAGTCAACAGAGAGAGGCTCATATGAATTTAAACCTTTTACTTCTTGAAATATTATCTTATAATATCCAAATATATTCTAAAATTTGTCACCTCTTCAACCCCTAAATAAGATAATTATCAGCATAATCTCTAGCTTTTTTTTTAAAGCATTACTAGTTATCTGTGCTGCCGAAAGACCCAAACAGCCCCTCCTCCTTCCATCGGAGAAACGCTGCATCTCTGCTTCTCTGCATCTCCAAGCACCATAAAATCTGCTATCGCTCAAAGCAGATCATGATCTGACTGAGGACTTTAACGACCATGGCATCTGAACCTGCAACTTCCAAAATCTCTCTTTTACCTTTTCTGCCTTTAACCAATTTCGATTCCAAAGCCAACCACGAAGTCAATTAAATCATACTTTTCTTTCTCTTAAAATGACAGAATATATCTACAAAATTCCATGAACATAACATAGGCTACAATACACAAAGGCACACACACACATTATCTCTCACATCTCTCTCTCCCTCTCTCTCACACACATACACACGCAGTCTCTGTCTCTGTCACACACACATACACACATACACACACCAGCACACACGTAAATGCAGGCGCTTCACCCACAAGCGCAGCCCCTCCTTTCTCATAGCAAGGCGAGCAGCCACTGCTTAATTTTTTTACATATATTCCACAATATTACCATCTCTATATCTGTTTTTCAGGCTCATGTCAACTTAGGTCTTATAATATCTTCACAAAGCCAAATTCCCTCAACATTTAAAGTTTCTTGGGCATTTTAAAACATCTCTACAGTTTCCAAAATCCTATTCCATCCTCAATGCATACCATCAACTTTTTTTTTTTTTTAAGTTTCTTTGGCAGCTTCTTAGAATTTGGGTGGTCTCAATCCCGGGACTGTAACCCAGCAAAATCCGTGCACTCGTCAGTGTCACGGGGGGGCCGCCACGCCCGAGACTTCAGAATGTCTACGGTAACAGGATTCTCCCATAATCCTGTCCCTCTAAAGGGCCTAACCCCGACATCCTCGGACTCTAACCGTTAATAAACCCTTTCTAATAACATCCTGGGACTTAAACCCTTAACAAATATTCCTCTTAACTTCTATTCCAGTTTTTTGTCCTTTTTTCATTAAATTTAGCAGTTGTCATTCCTTAAATTTAGCAATTCTTAATTCAGCAGTTATCATTCCTTAAATTTAGCAGTTATTAAATTCAGCAGTTATCATTCCTTAAATTTAACAGTTCTTAAATTCAGCAGCTGGGTGTTTACTTAAGACTTTGGACACGGTCTTGATTTGAGTATATCCAATGCAGATAAACGGTCTGCTTACCCTGAATTTGCCGCGCGGGCCGTGTCCTCGCCTTTTTCCGCAACCAGCTGTTTTTTTTTTTTTTTCATAATTACCTCTTTCCTGTTTCTCAATCCCGGACGACGCCCCCAAATTGTTGTGATCGAATTCAATCACCCCGGGTTCTTTAATTGAGCTGGAAAAGGTAAATAAAAAGACACAAGACTGGGATAGAATTAAAGTAGGCCTCATGAGTGAGATCGGCAGAGCAGAGCCCCTGCAGCCTGCTTGGTCAATCGTCCCGCCAGATCTGCCGGTCTCTCTCTTGAGAAAGTTTTATTACACTTGAGAAAGGGGGTGGCTTGGGGCCCCCCTTAGTTTATTGCTGGGGGCCTCTCTTATCTCGTGCCTGTTACAGCATGGTACTTTCAGTGAAAAGACAGAAGAATGCACCTTAGTTTCAATACAGACACATTTAGTTAATCAGCACATGCAGTTTACATATTCAGTTTGATTTTAAACTATTCTTTATATAATCCATCATAACAGTTCATTCATTTGAACATTTATTATTTAATCCTTTTGCGGTGTTCATATAGTTGTTACTTAGCCAGTGTTTGTGGGTCTGGTGGACCCGTTGCATGTTGTGGTTTTTAATGCCTCACAATCAACCTCACCTACTGTCTTTCAACCACTTTGAAATGCTTTGTTTCATCTCCATAAAATCTTTCTTCTCCCTCTTCCATTTTCGAGTTTGTGCCCCCGACAGCTTTTTTTTCTGCCTCTCCATAATAACGTTAACTGTCAATTCAAATACTCCAGAGCGCTCCAGAGGTGGGGGGGGCCCTCGGATTCTTAGTCCCCCGAAGCCGGCCCCTCGGGTTCCGTCTGCTCAGTCCCAAGAACAGCCCTCCGACTCGTCTGCTCAGTCCACGTCCATCCATAATCTATACCCACTATTTCCAATTCACGGTCACAGGAATCTGCTGATTAAGCAAGTATATAAAATAGATGGATGGATTCAAACTAGGGTCTGTAGAGCAATGAATGTTACAATTAGAGGTGATACCGTAATTATAAAAAATGCAAGAATCCCAACATATTCATCGTGGTCTTTTATGGGTAAACATTTCTTTAGGGTCTTTCTTAAACTACTCTTGAACATCGTTTCAAAAGTGATGTTTTCCACATCTAATGTCGGCTTCAGTAAATCTGATTTGTATTGTTTTTGAAGACCATTTGCTATTTTTACAGCTATATAATGACTGCTGCGTTTAAAAAAACTTCATTTGTTTAGATTCAAATTCCCGTAATATTTGTAAAATCAAATGCGCCAGACGTATGTACATAGGGTGGTCATTTCCACAACACCAAAAAGGAGGACACTATGCCGCATTTAGTGAGAAAAGAAAAAATCGCAACATACAACTCTAGTGTACTACCCACTGCAATATAATTTACAATACCACAGTGATTCTGAGGTACGCTGTTCATCACAAGACAATTTTATCTATCATATACCATGTATGTGTAAGTGAAAGGTGAAAAGTCTTTGTTCATACTATTTGAATTCATTCAATACATTCATCATTCAAAGTACAGCAGAACATGTATGGTCTGAAATGTGCAAATAATACATTTACATAAAAATAAATAAATGTTTCAAAAACATACATTCCGGTTCTTAAATAAATAAAAAAACTTCAAAGTGCACCTGTTTTGAAAGCATATTTGGCATTAAATTGACATAAAAAATAAATTAATGCAAAAAATACACATTCCAGGTCTTAACAAGCATAAAGAACATTTGTTTTATGTAAACAACAAAAGACTGAGAAAAAACACCATGTAACAGGTGAATATCGACCTGAAAAATGTGTAAAAAATGTAACGTATTTGTGTGTGTGCAGCAGTCCACCTGTATTTTAACTGATTTGTCCTCAGTATCCTGTTCTCAGTATCCTGTTCTTCATTATGGCCTCAGCACTCATAAATCCACCTTCAGCTGCTGCAGCAGCTCAGGAGACAACAGGACCTTCAGGTTCATCATAGCCAAGCCTCCACTGCAACAAAAAACATAGCAAAAATACTGTTATCAACCTTCAAAAATCCGTATTGTTTTAAACCTAGTACATATTCATTTCATAAAGCCCATGCATAGAATCAAAATGTTGCATTACAAGCGTTAAGTGTATATTTGTTTAATTAAATATAGTACACAAGTAACAAACCAAAGATGATAATATTGTACTCACCAAATAATTGATCCTTTATCTGCAATACTTCTGGCCTTTTCTGGCAGCATCCAAAATGTTTTTGTTTCCAAGGAACTTCTGGTACATGCTTGTGCAGGGAAAGGTGAAGTTGACACGAACTTTGAGCTCTGCCTTAACCCTGTCTTTGCTACTTTTGCTTATAAATGTATTAGTCTAGATGGAAAGGGGGGTCCACGCGCACCCCCCGGATTTTTTTATGCCACCTGATTTTTTTTAATGCTTTAAATGTCTAGTTTCAGAATTTGGTCAGTGCCAAGATCAACTAATGTCTGAAAGGCTTCGTTTTCACACTTAATTGCATCTAACTCCAAACCAGAAAATTTAAATTTGAGATTGGCAGTGGCATATCTTCTCATACATACAAGCCACAGAGACTAATAAACACATTTATTTTTGCTGCAACCACCGAGCAACGACCAAAACAACCTAGCAACCACCTAGCAACCACTTTTAAGACCCTAACTACCCTAGCAACCAGCCTAGCAACCACCCTAGCAACCACACCTAAACGAACTTAAAACCTCCTTGGTCTAGAAGGAAAATGGGTTTCAAGGGTAACCCCTATTATTTATGTCATTTACTTTTTGTTATCATCAAAGTGTCTTCTTTCAGAATTTGTCAGGTGCCAACCTGAAATCATCTCCCAAAAGCTTTATTTTTTATCCTTGTACTGCGAACCCCGACCAGAAAACTCTAAACACCGACATAGTATGTGGTGCAACTTTTGTCCTAAACAACTTACAGAGACAAATTAATACATTTTACAAGCCAACTCTGATAGGCCATCACGTAGCAACCACCTTTAAGACCCTAGCAACCACCCTAGCAACCACCCTAGCAACCGCCTCTGTAAGTTGTTTAGGACAAAAGTTACACCACATTGTAGAGACAAATGAATATATTTACCCAGGCAACTCTGTTAAAATGAACATAATAAAATAATTGTTTATTACATTTGACTAAACACTGACTGTTTAAAACAAAAATCGTAAATAAAAAGGCAAAAAATGTGTGTAGGATGCAGTTAACTTGTGACTAATCGTCAAATTCGCCATCACTGAGGAGATCTTCTATCTCTATTTCTTCCATTTCTAAGTCTTCATCATTCTTATACTCGTTGTCCTCTTCATCACCAGATATGTTGTTGTTGACAGCATCGGCTCC
This sequence comes from Cololabis saira, assembly GCF_033807715.1. NCBI lineage: Eukaryota > Metazoa > Chordata > Actinopteri > Beloniformes > Belonidae > Cololabis > Cololabis saira. The sequence goes on from NC_084600.1 coordinate 39,996,578, forward strand.
CATGTCAAGAGCCGCCTGCTCTTCCACCTCAGCTCTTTGAGCCAGTAACTCGACAAGAGTAGGTGGGAGGATGGGTCCCATTGTCCATATGGGTTCCAGTACCTGTGTTTCAGGCAACCAGTGGTTGCCAGTGGTTGCCTGAACCAGTGGTTGCCTGAAACGCATCCTAAGTGGGAAATCATATGCCAAGGCTCTCTTTAGTCTGAAGGCAGTCACAGAAGCACTTGAACGGCTGCTCTTCGATGTCTTCCTAGATGACGAGAAGCCAGACATCCCACATGAAACCCTAATCAACCTCATCCACTGCTGCTCTTCGGAGAACCTTGACACCACTCTGAAGGATCCCTCACTCCTAAACCTGATCGGTCAGTACCAACAATACCAAGACAAGGTACGCAGAGGACATCTGGGTAAAACAGGAATGTTCTGGCTCTCCGTGATGGATCATGCGAGGCTGGTCTTCATGATGGATGTTGCTGTGAAAACCAACAACTTTGAGCTCTTTCATCACTGTAATGGCGCCATGGCGGATCTCTTCTTCGCGTATGATGGCCACAATTACTCCAGGTAATCTATTAATAATCTATTTTAACTTATTCTTTTATTACTTAATGTAAAAATAAGTGACAAACTTGTAATTGCTTACTAAGTTGATCTTTAAACGATTCATTTTTCATAGGTACCTGACCTGGTTTGAAGCCTTTCTCACAAATATTCAACTCACCTATCCTGGTGCTCTTGATTACATCAAGCTTGGAGCTATTGCTGTCGCAAGATCTCTGATCCCAAGTGCTCTGCAGCAGTGGACAAGACCATGGAGGAGACATTTATGAGATTTGCCAAGTCTTCAGGTATGTCAATGTGTGGACAGGATCACATCAACCATCATCTATATTAAGTACAGGCTCATGGTTGTGATGAGAGAATTCAGACTTTTCCATAACTACATTGCAGGTGGTGTTCTTGGTCTCTTCAACAACTGTGGTGCCTACCAAAAGTGGTGCCGCACAACCTCTGCCCGTGCTCAGCTCTATGAGCTTACCCTGGATATGTGCGGCATGATTAATGACCCTGACATGCCAAAGGCAGGCAAACACCGGGAACTAGAGCCAGCCCAGATCAAGAAGTCTGAGGAGGCGGTGCAGAGTGTCATCACTGCCACTGCCAGCGAGAAGGTCCTGGACTCTAGGTCGAAAGTAGACCTCGAACGCCTGCCTCCTCCCAAAGCCTGTCTCATCCCCCATGTGCAACGGGCTAACTACAGGGTGGCATGCTATAAGAGAGCAGCCGAGGCAATAATGGAAACCCAAAAGCATATGACCCGGGCATGGGCTGGGAGAAAACAGACGAAGAGGTACTGGAACCCATATGGACAATGGGACCCATCCTCCCACCTACTCTTGTCGAGTTACTGGCTCAAAGAGCTGAGGTGGAAGAGCAGGCGGCTCTTGACATGGGAGCCGATGCTGTCAACAACAACATATCTGGTGATGAAGAGGACAACGAGTATAAGAATGATGAAGACTTAGAAATGGAAGAAATAGAGATAGAAGATCTCCTCAGTGATGGCGAATTTGACGATTAGTCACAAGTTAACTGCATCCTACACACATTTTTTGCCTTTTTATTTACGATTTTTGTTTTAAACAGTCAGTGTTTAGTCAAATGTAATAAACAATTATTTTATTATGTTCATTTTAACAGAGTTGCCTGGGTAAATATATTCATTTGTCTCTACAATGTGGTGTAACTTTTGTCCTAAACAACTTACAGAGGCGGTTGCTAGGGTGGTTGCTAGGGTGGTTGCTAGGGTCTTAAAGGTGGTTGCTACGTGATGGCCTATCAGAGTTGGCTTGTAAAATGTATTAATTTGTCTCTGTAAGTTGTTTAGGACAAAAGTTGCACCACATACTATGTCGGTGTTTAGAGTTTTCTGGTCGGGGTTCGCAGTACAAGGATAAAAAATAAAGCTTTTGGGAGATGATTTCAGGTTGGCACCTGACAAATTCTGAAAGAAGACACTTTGATGATAACAAAAAGTAGATGACATAAATAATAGGGGTTACCCTTGAAACCCATTTTCCTTCTAGACCAAGGAGGTTTTAAGTTCGTTTAGGTGTGGTTGCTAGGGTGGTTGCTAGGCTGGTTGCTAGGGTAGTTAGGGTCTTAAAAGTGGTTGCTAGGTTGTTTTGGTCGTTGCTCGGTGGTTGCAGCAAAAATAAATGTGTTTATTAGTCTCTGTGGCTTGTATGTATGATAAGATATGCCACTGCCAATCTCAAATTTAAATTTTCTGGTTTGGAGTTAGATGCGATTAAGTGTGAAAACGAAGCCTTTCAGACATTAGTTGATCTTGGCACTGACCAAATTCTGAAACTAGACATTTAAAGGATTAAAAAAAATCAGGTGGCATAAAAAAATCCGGGGGGTGCGCGTGGACCCCCCTTTCCATCTAGACTATATGCTCCTTTGACCATTCCGCGTTGAACAAAGTCGTCTCTTCGGCATGCTAACATTTAGAAACGAGACAACACATGGGAACAGGGGGCGGCTTGTTTACATTTTCAACCGATGAGAAATCAGGGAATTGAGTGACACCGCTTTTAGCCAATCATATTTTAAACCAATCACTGAAAGTCTTACATCATTGGATGATTTGCAGCGTTGCCTTCAAGTGCAACTCCCAAAAGGAGGACAAATAAGCGTCCGGCTTGAGGCTGCGCAGGACGCCGGACAAGGCATTTAAATTCCGGACTGTCCGGCCTAAATCCGGACGTATGGCCACCCTATATGTACATGGTCCTGATGTTTTCAAAGATATACGTTTTGGTCACTTAGGTAGGTGGTAAAAATGGGAAAAAACCGGGATAAAAATATAAAAAAAAAAAAAAAAAAAAAAGATATACGTTTTGGTATGTTTTCTATGTTGTCCTTGCCGTGATATAAATTCACAAAGTATAAATCTGGATAAGTGGTTAACGAACATGTCTTTTTCAAAAAAACGTATTGATGATTTACAAGACCGGATGCTGAAACCCAGGAAAACACTTGTTATTCTTTATTTTCTACAGAGTTGGGTGAACTGTCTATCTGATTGTAGCCGACTCGTGCTATGGAGTGGACTTTATTGGTCACCGCACACGGCAGCCGTCATGTCCGTCTCTCTGGCAGTTCCGTTTAACCCTCCTTTCCAGGGTCAGCCCACTACTTAAAGACCCAGGCAGGTAACAGAGACTGATTAGACACACCTGTGCCCAATCAACTGATCCAACCCGCGCCACCTGTGCCCTACTCCCCCGCAGTCCACCCAATCCTACCCCCTGCCAAACTGATCAGTATACTTAAAAGAAAAAGGCTGTATCCGAAATCACATACTAACATACTACATGCTACATACTGCAAAGTATGTACTGTATACTGCCTACTAAATTAACAATTCAGTACGCTGCTCCAGCAGACCGTTCACACAGCAGTATGCAGCCAAGTATCCCAGAATGCATTTCGCACCAAAACGACAAGTGGAAGCCGAGAGCTAAAAGCAAGGACCGCAGTGAAAACCGCATAGAAAAATCACTATTTGCAGGAATGGCTCTTAAATGTTTAATTTTAGTTGGCACATTGAACTAGTTGGCAATCGATCGCCCTCTCCACCACACATCTGGCCTTTTAATGGTGGCGATTATATCTGGCCTGCACAGCATTCTGCACTGACTCCCTGTATGGGGTCATGAGGGTTATTGGTGCTGTCAGGCAGGGATATCCCCCATCCCCAATGAGGATCCAGCCAGGAGGTGGGTAGGGCTGCTGGTAGTACAGCGAGCTCCACTGCAGGACTCTCTCTCCATCTTCTCCTGCCTGTCCATCCGCTCTCTCTCCATCTTCTCTTCCCTGTCCATCCGCTCTCTTTCCATCTTCTCCTCCCTGTCCATCCGCTCTCTCTCCATCTTCTGTTCTCTTTCAATTACACCCGTCTCTCTCTCCTCATCTTTTACGGACAAATCTGCTCAGACAGGTGGACCAAGTCCGGCTCCCTCCTCTTTTTGGCAGGGGTGCATTTTCATCCTGGGGGGGTTCCCTGGTTGAGGGGAGGAGAGACCACTACCCAGGGGTTCCATGATCATCCTGAGGGGGGTTCCCTGGTTGAGGGAGGAGAGACCACCACCACATCCTGGTTGGATGAGTCAATGGTGACCGGAGGCAAAATGCTAGTCCTCCGGCCAAGTGACTCATCCATAAGTGTGAACCACTTCCAGGATGCAGCAGTGGCCTCTCCTCCCTCTGTGCTTACCCCTGTCCTTGGGGCCATAAGTTGGCACATTGAACTAGTTGGCAATCGATCGCCCTCTCCACCACACATCTGGCCTTTGAATGGTGGTGATTATATCTGGCCTGCACAGCATTCTGCACTGGCTCCCTGTATGGGGTCATGAGTGTTATATGTGCTGTCAGGCAGGGATATCCCCCATCCCCAATGAGGATCCAGCCAGGAGGTGGGTAGGGCTGCTGGTAGTACAGCGACCTCCACCGCAGGACTCTCTCTCTCCATCTTCTCCTGCCTGTCCATCCGCTCTCTCTCCATCTTCTCTTCCCTGTGTCACGTCTGGGGGTAAGGTGTGGACCCAAACGCAGGAGAGAGAGGGAGGCCGGAGGCAGGAGTTCTCAAAAAACAAAAGATTTATTCCAACAAGATAAGATAAGATAAGATAAGAAATCCTTTAATAGTCCCCCAGAGGGGAAATTTCCAGGTTACAGCAGCAAAGGGGATAGTGCAAAACAAGAGGCATCAATATCACACAATATCACACAACAATAATAATAATAATAAACACTATAACACTATAAACAGTATATACAATAATAATAATAATAATAAGAATAAGAAGGAGAATAAAAATAGTAATAAATAAAAAAATTCTAGCATACAAAAAGAAAAAACAGATGGATATTTACAGATGTTATTTATGCCCGTTGCAGAATGGTTTTTATTGTCAGGATTGTTTGTATTGTTTGTGGTCTACTGTGAGCAGTGCTGGTTGTGTAGTCTCACAGCTGCAGGGAGGAAGGACCGTCTGTAGCGCTCCTTCACACACCTAGGGTGAAGGAGCCTGTCGCTGAAGGAGCTCTCCAGCGCTCTGAAGGTGTCCTTCATGGGGTGGGAGTCCTTCTCCATCATGGATGACAGCTTAGCCATCATCCTCCTCTCTCCCACCACCTGCACTGTGTCCAGAGAGCAGCCCACGACAGAGCCGGCCCTTTTGATTGTTTTTTCCAGCCTCCTTCTGTCTGCAGCTGTGATGTTGCTGCCCCAGCAGACCACTCCGTAAAAAATGGCTGATGCCACCACAGTGTTGTAAAATGTTTTCAGGAGCTTCTCCTGCACACCAAAGGCCCTCAGTCTCCTGAGCAGATAGAGTCTGCTCTGGCCTTTTCTGTGGAGTGCAGAGGAATTAGTAGTCCAGTCCAGTTTATTGTTGAGGTGAACACCCAGGTACTTATAAGATGTCACCATCTCAATGTCCTTTCCCTGGATGTTCACCGGTGTCGAGGGGGATTTATTACACCTGCGGAAATCCACCACCAGTTCTTTGGTTTTCCCCGCGTTGATCTGGAGGTGGTTCTGCAGGCACCAGTCCACAAAGTCCTGGGACAGTTCTCTGTACTCGCTATCGTCTTCATCAGTGATGAGGCCGACGATAGCAGAGTCGTCAGAGAACTTTTGGAGGTGACAGGTTGGGGAGTTGTAGGAGAAGTCAGCAGTGTAGAGGGTGAAGAGGAACGGCGCCAGGACCGTTCCCTGCGGGGCCCCCACACTGCAGACGACCATGTCCGATGTGTGGTCCCGTGTCCTCACATACTGTGGCCGGTTGGTGAGGTAGTCCAGAATCCAGGATGTGAGGTGACTGTCAACCCCTGCATTCTCCAGCTTGTCTCCCAGAAGTGCCGGCTGGATGGTGTTGAACGCACTGGAGAAATCAAAGAACATGATCCTCACAGTGCTCCCAGGTTTCTCCAGGTGAGACAGGGCACGATGTAGCATGAGGATGACGGCGTCATCCACCCCAATACCAGGTTGGTAAGCAAACTGTAATGGGTCCATCGCTGGGCTCACCATGGGGCGGAGATGTCGGAGGAGCAGCCGCTCCAGGGCAGAGCAGGGGGGGGGTGTATCAGAGGTAGTGGAGGGGGGTGGGGGGGTAGAGCAGAGAGTAGGAACAGTGGGGGGTCGGCTGTGGGATGAGCTTTGTTGTTTTGGGAGTGGAGGTTGGGGTGGGGTTGGGGCTGGAGGTGAAGGTGAAGGTGTCGATGACAGTGGGGGGGCTGTTGTTGAACTGAAGGGGGAGGGGGGGTGTCCTGTGGTGGCAGATGAAAGGGGTTGCAGCAGTGTGAGCTGGGTTGGGGGAGGGGGAGAAGGTTGATCAAATCTATTGAAAAACAAATTTAGATCGTTCACCCACTGTTGGTCCCCCACAGCCTGGGAGTCTGGTCTCTTGTGGGCCGAGATGTTTTTCAAGCCTTTCCAGACTCCTTTGATGTTGTTTTGCTGCAGTTGTTCCTCCATCTTTTTCCTGTAGCAGTTCTTCCCCTCCCTGATCCTCCTCCTTAGTTCCTTCTGAGCAGTCTTCAGCTCCTCTTTATTTCCTGATCTAAAGGCCCTCTTCTTCTCCTTCAGGAGAGCCTTTATGCCAGGATTAATCCAGGGTTTGTTGTTGGAAAAACACCTTACCGTCTTTGTTGGTACGGTGTTTTCCACACAGAAGTTGATGTAGTCTGTAATACAGTCAGTGAGACCATCAATGTCGTCCCCATGAGAGTCACAGAGTTCCTCCCACACAGTTGTGTTAAAGCAGTCCTGCAAAGCTTCTTCAGCTTGGCTGGACCATCTCGTCACTGTGCGGGAGACAGCTGGTTCCCTGTGCACCAGGGGTCTGTACACAGGCTGGAGATTAACCAGGTTGTGGTCGGATCTGCCCAGCGGGGGGAAAGGTGATGAGGTGTATGCCTCCTTGGTGTTGGCATAAAAAAGGTCCAGAGTTTTATTGTCCCGGGTGCAACATTTAACATATTGGGTGAAAGTTGGCAGAGTGGAGGACAGGGAGACGTGATTGAAGTCCCCAGAGATCAGAAAGAGAGCCTGCGGGTGCTGTGTCTGCAGCCTGCTGGTGACTGAGCTCAGTGCATCGCATGCTGCATCACCATTAGCAGAAGGGGGAATATATGCAGCCATCATGATAACATGCGTAAATTCCCGCGGCAGATAGTACGGCCTCATACTAACAGCCAGCAGCTCAATGTCCTTGCTGCACTGTTGTTCTTTAACGGTGATGTGCCCGGGTTTGCACCACTTCTCATTCACAAACACCGCCAGGCCCCCTCCTTTCCTCTTTCCACTTTCTCTCGTCCGATCCGCCCGCACCAACTTAAATCCGTCCAGCTCCACCACCATGTCCTGGATCGCCGCAGTGAGCCAGGTTTCAGAGTAAACCATCACGCTGCATTCCCTGTATTCCCGCTGATGCCGGCTCAGCGCCGCCAGCTCATCCATCTTGTTAGGGAGAGATCTTACATTCCCCATTAAAACAGACGGGAGAACAGGTCTGTATTTCCTCCTCCTGATGTGGCGCTGAGCTCCGGCACGGCATCCCCGTCTCCTCCTCTTGATCTCGGGGGGGACGTCGGGTCTCTCATGGGGCTGCAGCAGCGCGGTGTTGCGGAGCGCAAGCAGCTGATCCCTGCTGTAAACAATAGGACTGCTTGCGGGACCCCCAGACACGGACGTAAACGGCGAAAAAAGTAATAAAAAAGTTGAGATCAAAACGGCTGTTTTGGTCTCCATGGTGCAGAGTAATAAATAATATATACACACTTACAAAAAATAACAAGATTACAAAATTAAACGAGAAAAAAAGGAGAAAAACCTCAAAGGTGAGCAGGAGCTGCTGTAACGAGCTGCCACTCACGCGGCGCTCACATTAACGAGAGGAAAAAAGGAAAAAACCAAAAACACTGTGTAAGAGCCATATTAGTATTGCTTACAATAGTTTATATTTTTCCTTTAAAATGTGGAATGGCTCTTTTAATTATGCTGTTGATGACATCACACAGTAGCTTGGCTCAGACCAGATTAAGCAGCCTAAGGAGCAAGACAGTTTTTTGACAAATACCTCCAGAGTGAATCTTGTAAAGTGGAGTAGCCAGAAGAAGTAAGATTGCCATTACACACTGCTTGGCAGGATCAATACTACCTGAAACAGGGATCAAAAACCAGGAGCACATGGAGGGAAGAACAGTACGGTCCGACAGGGAACAAGGAAATGACAAGACCAGATATACACAGGGGATAACGAGACATGACGAGACACAGGGGCAGACACAAGCAGGGCAGATGGGACACAGGCGGGGCAATGTCAAACCTTGAAACCCTGTCCATCCGCTCTCTCTCCATCTTCTCCTCCCTGTCCATCCGCTCTCTCTCCATCTTCTGTTCTCTTTCAATTACACCCCTCTCTCTCTCCTCATCTTTTACAAGCGCCACACAATCAGCGCCTCGGTGTCCTGCTCTGTCCTTAACAAAAAGATTCGATTTTAAGTTATATGTTGACATGAAAACGCCACCGTTTTTGCTACGTGTAAACGGGGCCTTAGACTCATGGACCTATGCAGTCATCTGACCATTCACAAATCTAACCTGGATGTCTGTGGTTCAGGGTCTGGTTCGGGACTTAGTGGTGGTGTCTCAAAAAGTCTCTGCTTTCTTGCTCTGCACCTCTGCTGAGTCTCTGTCCAATACCTCCGCTTGTACCTTTGCTCCCTTTCACCCAGAGTGTTGCCTTGTTACTCCTGTAGTTGCCCTTTTCTGCCATCTCTCCCTGTCTTTTTGTAAATTTGCTGCTTTCTTTACAGGGTTGGCATTTTTTTGCAATGATTTTCATAAATCGCTCCTCTCGTCTCTGTCCAGTCAATTCAATTCAAATTGGCTTTATTGGCATGAATGGTAACCATTAGTCTCTCCTGTTCTCTTTTCTCTTCTCTTTCAAATATCCTCCTCTCTCTTGCTTCTTCTCTCTCCACTGTGTCAAGGTGGTGTGGTTGAGGACCCAGATGCAGGAAAGCGAGAGGCAGGAGTTCCAAAAAACAGGGTTTTATTTAACTAAAAGGGCAAGAACCAAAACCGCTGCAGAGCAGGATTACCAAAACAATAGAGCAAAAACCGAAGGACACATGGAGGAAGGAAACAGTACGGAACCACAAGGAGCAAGGGAAAGACAAGACCAGATATACACAAGGAGGTAACGAGACACAGGTGTGAACAATCAGGGCAGATGGAAGACAGGCGGGGCAGAACAGAAAACACAAACTGGGGGAAATGTAACACTGACACACTGCTTCCTTCTCTCTTCTTTCTTCTCTTTCTGCCACTTCTCTCATCATCCTTTCCTCTCTCTTCTGCGCCTCCCTCTCTTGCTCATCCCTTCTCTCCTCCAACTAACTCATCTACTGAGGTCTATCCTCCTCAACCTCCTCCCTGCTGTCAGTAGTGGAGGGTGGTGAGTATACAGCAGCATCTGTGCACCCGCGGTGGCTCCACCCGGGCTCGCGCCCTAGGCTTCCGTGCTCACCGCGGCGTAGCTGAGGCCTCAGCCTCAGCGGAGGCCACAGAAAGACCAAGAAGCGACTAGGATGACCGGCATGGGATGGGTGTTCTTCCATCAACTGCCGTCCTTCATGGAGTCCAACAACACAAGCTTCCAGCCCTGGAGGGATTACATGAAGTGGACTGGTGACACTTACATGTCTAAATACATATATATACATATATATACGTATATGTCCAAATACTCAACCACTCTGCTAACTGCAGTGTGGACCTTAGAGAGAAATATAATAAATAAATACTAAAACAGATGTACAGTTGTAATTAATTTGTACAATAAAAATGATTTCAATTACAGTTTGATCAAATATTACCTGGAGCAAGTTCCGTATGCTTATGCACAGAGGGAGGTCGAGTACAACATGATCATCAAAGTTGTGTAGACCATCTTTCCACTCTTGATAGTGGAAGTATGCTCCACATTGTGGGCAGGATTTAAAGTAGGTTGAGATGTCTGGAGATCCAAAGATTCAACAAGAATCACATTTTACAACACCTTGAATAATACATTTGAGAGCAACAAATCCACCATTATAGATTGCAATGAGATATATAGATTAAGAACATCAAGCTTATCTGGCCTACCTTGAACAACCTGCGTGGTGGTGAGAATTTTGGCCTTGCAGGTAATGAGGATCGGGTCGCTCAAGGGCACTTTTCCTGCACAGTGCTGGCATATGGTTTCCTGTGGAATGAGGTGCCACGGATAGTCCTTTTCCACTGATGGAAGGCGAACATTTTCTGGGAGAACAGCAGGCAATTTTTTGTTTTGGAGGATGTACTTGATCATGCCTTCCATTTTTTTTTCATCGTTAGGTGGATACAGAAGGTTTTCCCTATTAGTTTCATCATAACTGTCTATGTCCTCTGTTGCTGTGCTTGGGAATGTCTCCTCGTCGGTAATCCGTACTTTTCTGAATAGGTTGCGGTCTGTTTCAAATAAAGGCTGAATTATGGTTCTGCGTCAAAATGGCGCCGTGCCTACGCCGCAGCCGTGACGCCGTCGTGAACCCTTCGGACTTCTGCAACACTCTATTTCGTCGCGGAGCAGTACTAGTGGGGCAGCATAGCTAAGCTATTGTGCATTTTGTGATACAAGCAACAAATTTGGCACAAATGTACATTGACATATGGCGAACATTTTCAGATATTGAGCCACTCGGAATTCTCTCTTCATGTCCGCCATATTGGAATTCAAAATGGCCGTCATTTAAAATCTACATTGCAGGTCCTGCTGCCGTGGAGACTGTGATGAATGCCAAGAAGATTGGCCAAGAGCCGTTCGAGGCTTTCACCAGAGAGTGTCTGTTGGACAGAACAAAGGCAGTGGATGACCCGATACCTCGTAACAAGCTGAAGGTGTTCAGCACTTCAACTCCAAGAAGCAAGAGCAAAGGTCAGCAACAGCTCATCTCCGTCAAGAATGACCATGACCTCTTCGCACGAATTTACATTGGCTGCCAAACAAGGGATGGAAACCTTGAGGAATTCTTTCGTCATGAGAACCAGGCATGTCCTCCTGCACTCTCCGATGGGGGAAACCTATTGACTGGTACCAAGAGGGATCTCATCACATGTTTGGAAGAAATATCCGATTGCTAAGACAGAGACTCCTGTCACTACCTGTATTGTACTTGATGGGGCAGCTATCGTCCAGATGCTGAAGCCGGCTGCATCAAAGACCTTGGAAGAGTATGCATCAGATGTTCTTTCCATATATATCTACTAAGCTGCAAACAGTGTCACGCCTGGATCTGATATGGGATACCTACCTTGCTGATTCACTGAAAGGCAGTACACGTGCAAAGCGGGGACAAGGTGTGCGGAGACGTGTGGTGGCCGCCGCAGCCATACCAGGAAACTGGCAGAACTTCCTACGAGTGGGCAGCAACAAGACCAAGCTGTTTAAGTTTCTCTCAACAGCTCTCTTGGAATGGTTTGACCAGGAGGACAAGCAACTCGTCATTACTGATGGAGCAAGCAAGCCACTACTACCAGATCTAACTTCACTCGACCCATGCAACCATGAAGAGGCTGACAGTCAGATGTTGCTGCATGCATCTCACGCAGCTAAGCACGGACACCATTCAATAGTAATCCGGACTGTAGACACCGATGTTGTGCTGCTGGCAGTGTCCGTGGTACAGGAATTGCAACCAGAAGACAAACTATGGCTGGCATTCGTAACAGACCGAAGTTTCCGATACCTAGCAGCACATGAAATAGCAGCTGGACTGGGACCAGAGAAGGCTCGTGCATTGCCAATGTTCCATCCCCTAACTGGATGCGATACTGTGTCAAGCTTTCTTAGACATGGCAAGAAGACCGCATGGGCAGTCTGGACAGTACTGCCAGAATTAACTGAGGCGCTGATTCAGCTTTCTTCCGCACGAAGTGACATACCAAATGATGCAATGTGCATCATCGAGAGGTTCGTGATCCTGTTGTATGACCGAACCAGCAAATGCACGGATATTGACAAGGCCAGGCGGAAACTCTTCGCAAGGAAGAACAATGTGCAGCTGATCCCTCCGACGAAGGCAGCTTTAGAGGAACATGTCAAAAGGGCAGTATATCATGGGGGGATTTTGGGGGGGGGGCAAATTGAGAAAAAATCGCAAAAAGCATAGGATTTTAAGGAAACACGGCCAAAAGTCGGTCGTTTTGGGGGGGGGGGCAAAAGATACTATTTGGGCTTTTGGGGGGGGCCATGGCCCCGTTGGCCCCCCCCTGGATCCGCCAATGCCCAGAGGTAATCACACATATATAACTCAGGTGTCAACCGTTTTGAAATTCAATATGTTGGCTGATTTATAAAGATACACAATGCAGATTGTAACCATCGGATTCCTTTCCTCCCAAAACACACATTTGGACACCAGAATCGAGTCAAAACCAGCATTAGACCTAAAGATAATCGAAAATGTAGATTTCAAACAACAGCCATTTTGAAATTCAATATGGCGGCCTATTGATACAAAATATGCGATGCAGATTGTTACCATTGTATTCCTTGCCCCCCAAACATACATTTAGACACCAGAATCGAGTCAATAGCAGTATTAGACCCAAAGATAATCGAAAATGTAAATTTCAATCAACAGCCATTTTGAAATCCAATATGGTGGCTCATTGGTACAAAATATGCAATGCAGATTGTTTCCATTAGATTTCTTGCCCCCAAAAACATACATTTAGACACAAGAATCGAGTCAATAGCAGCATTAGACCCAAAGATAATTGAAAATATAGATTTCAGATGGTGGCCATTTTGAATTCCAATATGGCGGACATGAAGGGAGAATTCCAAGTGGCTCAATATCTGAAAATGTTTGCCATATATCAATGTACATTTGTGCCAAATTTTATGCTTGTATCACAAAATGCACAATCCTTTTGAAATTTTGAGCTAAACCGCCCCACTATACCCCCCGCGAGCGCTAGGGGGGTGCGATCTTTTCCTGAATGGTTTATGATGGTCTCTAGTTGACTCTTTGTTTAGCTTCCGGCTTTTCCGGCCACAATGTAAACAATGGCGACCGGGAGGGAAAGGATCTTGCTGGAGTTGCAGTTGTTGGATGTCGAAAGAAATATGTTTATCTTAAATTATATTCGCAACAGAAGAAGGGAGAGGAGGAGGAGATGGGATGTGCGCCCATTGAACCAATCGAGGCAAAGTACGGGCGAATTTTCAGTGCTGGTTCGACCTCTGCGAGACATCGACGAAGAAATGCACTTCAGGTAACTATTGTTCTCAGGCATCATGCCTGATTTCATGCACAGAGCAGTCTCTGTTACCATTGTTTTATTATGTGGTGTGTATTTTCAATGTTTTATGTAGGACTAATGAGATGGAATTAGCTTTCTACTAAATCTGGTGCCCATCTTCTCATTTCTTGAAAATGATCAATGCAAGCACAGGTCCCTAAACTACTAAATAAATGGTATCGTAGGCCATTTCCACCAATATAATACAAAAAAAAATGCAAATCATAAAATGACATTTGGGTTTCAAAGTTGAAGTTATGCGATTTAAAAAATTATATTAAAATGTATAGTTTGGAGATAGAAAACATTATGGGATAAAATGTTGGAATTATAAAATAAAATAAAAAGTTGTATTTTAGTTTTTATCTCATGATCTTGATTTATTGTTGAGGGTTATGCTTTTTGGAAAATGCTGCTTTCATGCATTGTAATGTGTGTTTTATTCTCCTGGACAACTTTTGAGGCTCACACATCTTTCCTGCTTTTTTTGTTTTGTTTTCTCCTGCAGGTACTTTAGAATGTCAGCAAGTCGATTTGACGATCTGCTTCGTCGTGTGCAGCCGCTGATATCTCACCAGAGCACACACTCCATGCCTGTTGACGCAGCCCAGAGACTTGCAGTTACTTTGCGACTTTTAGCTTCTGGTGGTAGCCAACAGTCTGTTGCAGCGAGCTACAAGTTGTCCTCCTGCACTGTGTCTGGTGTTGTGTCAGAGGTCTGCAAAGCTTTATGGACGGCCCTGCAGCCTGAATTTCTTCCTTGCCCTTCAACTAGCCAGTGGGAAGCTATTGCTGCAGACTTTTGGAGATTGTGGAACTTTTTGAACTGTGTAGGGAGCGTCGACGGGAAGCACGTCAACATCAAGGCACCGCCACGCTCCGGGAGTGATTACTTTAACTACAAGGGTTGTCACTCCATTGTTATGATGGCAACATGTGATGCAAGGTATTGCTTTATTAAATTGTATTAATATTATTGTTATTTTTATGTTTAATATTTAAATTATTTTTATTAACAGACATACAGACATTATACAAGAAAACAGCAAACAACCGAACACCCAGGGGTTTCTTTACATTAAAAATGTAGATATGTAAAATGATTAAGCAACTTCAAAATAATGCTCAATTTCTTTCTGGTAGGTATCGCTTCACCATGTTGGACGTGGGCGGATATGGAAGGGAAAGTGACGGGGGCATTTTCAAGGAGAGCAAATTTGGCTCGATGCTGCTCGGCCATGAGCTCAATCTGCCCGCACCAGCGAAACTCCCTGGAACACAAGTCCAAATCCCCCATGTGATTGTTGGTGATGCTGCCTTCCCCCTGAACTGCAATCTCATGCGCCCCTTCCCAGGTATGGCAGAGACCTAATTTCAAACGTAGTTGTCTTTGTAATGGCCACTTACTTTGTTTTTACTTCACATGATTGTGACACAACAATGTTCTATTCATTAATACTCAAACTGTGTACTTTCCGATGCAGGGACCAATCTGAGCATGGAGAAGCAGACCTTCAATTACCGTCTTTCCAGAGCCAGGCGTGTCATTGAAAACAGCTTTGGAATCATGGTGGCAAGGTGGAGGATTCTTGGACGGCATGTTGAGTTCCTGCCAGAGAAGGTCGTGGATGTTGTAAAGGCATGTGTTGTCCTGCACAACTACCTGGCCTACACTGACGATCTGAACACACCAGGGACCAGATACATACCACCAAGCTTTGCAGACTCTGATTCAGGTGGATCAGTGGAGCCTGGGGAGTGGCGAGGACTGGTAGCAGGGGACTCAAATCTGGACTCAAATATGAAACGACACTTCATGAGAAGTTTAAGAAAACAAAACAAAGAATGTCATCCTTTAAAACTTGCTAACTTGATTTACATTACCAAAAAAGGAGTAGGAAGAAGTGTAAACTTATTTAGTCCTAGCCCCATTCACTGGTCACTTAACCTGTATTTATAAATATTCACTGCACTCACACTGGTAACAGTATTATATACTGTAATTATACTCACACAGATCCGTATACATGCATACATACACAGTTGCATATTTCTATATATTAGTACACATGCCCATATAGATATTTATATAAATATACTTATGTACACACTATATACACAAGGACGGATTATCATGACCACGGGCCCTGGACACAAACTCGCCTTGGGCCCCTACCTACAATAATATCCTATGTGCACGGTGCATGCCCTCCCCAATCACTCAGTTTGGTCTCACAATGGCGCAGAGAATCCACAATCACACGGTGTGATTGTGGATTCTCTGGCGGAGTGGCGGAGCGTGGGTCTCAGTCCAGAGGGGGCGGAGCATTCTCCATGGGCCCTTATGATAGTCATTTTAACGTTCAACAACATCTCATCCTACCCATCAAACAACATTTATTCTCACTTTTATTGAGCCAAGCAAGCCTATAGGCATATGCTGCAGAAAGCAGAGTAAAGTCACAAACTTGTTCAGAAGAACACACACACACACACACACACACACACACACACACACACACACACACACACACACACACACACACACACACACAGGCCTGACAGCTGTCAATCACATGGAGCTGAATACTCAGATAGCCACGGACTGACTCAGTTCCATCTTTGATACAGCTTAAATACAAAGAAAAGAACATCACACAATCTATATAGATAGATATAGACACAGCGGTCTATAACATCATTTCTGAGCTCTAGAACAGAGAATAGACTCGGCG
The DNA here is from genome assembly GCF_033807715.1 of Cololabis saira. NCBI lineage: Eukaryota > Metazoa > Chordata > Actinopteri > Beloniformes > Belonidae > Cololabis > Cololabis saira. Next base: position 40,012,733 of record NC_084600.1, read on the forward strand.
GTCTACAACAACACAAAGCTCATTCAAATAGGCAGGTGGTCAAAGCTACCACAACATTCTGGTAAATAAATTATTTATGAAGGTTCCACTGACTCACCAATGGTAGTTGACTCTTCCATAAAACTTTGTACATGCTTAGTCCTCTTTTAAAGTTTAGCGCTCATCTCCTAAATGTCCGCAAATTTGCCGAGTCGGCAAATCGGCTAACTAGTGCTGTAGCAGAGGCCATCAAATTTTGAGATACCCCTACCCGAGTTAGAACAAAGCACAACCATGTTTTTTCATATCTTTAGGGTCAACCATTAATGAAATGGATGGTTGTGAACTTTCATTTTTGGGAGAAATTATTATTTTTGGCTATTATTTAGACCTACCCCAATCTCTGAAAAAGGTAAATCCGCATAGGGCAAAGGTGACAAAAAAGCTTATAACTTGAGAATGCTCACCCCTTTCTTCATCACATTTATTGACATATGAACCAGGTGTCTACCCTACATCACCAAAGAGTCAGAATGTAATTAACCTAAAGAAATACTGAAATATGGCCCTGTAAATACACATTTACATTAGGCGGAGATTGTACTTTTGTTGTAAGGACTCCTCTACTTTCTTTCAATTAGAAAAGAAACATATATTTATGTCAAATAAGCTGTTTCTACATAGCTTAAGATGCTATTAAACAATAACCAGTGGTTGTATGGAAAGATTTTGTACAGGTTTATTGCAAATTAGACATCTTTATACATATGTCATTGAGAATTGCAGGCCTCTAAATACAGAGCAGCATTACACCAATGGATTCCTGTAGGTACTATCACTTTATGCGGTAAATTGAAGTCAATTAAGTTCAACCAATGAGAGCTGGGGGAGGAACTGTGGCTTGCATCATTCTATCCAAATCCTCACACATGGCTGTCCAGGTGGAGATGTGCTCTCTGCCACAAACTAAAGAAACCACAGATAACAGGTAACACAAATGTAACACAATGGTATTCCTATTTGATAAATATTTAGATTTTAGAAAATACTGTTGTATTATTATTATTTTTAATCTGAAGCAATGAAAGAAGTCAGCATTACATGCATAACAGTAACAGATATTGTTGGAGAGCTTAAATTTGAGGCCTATTTCATGTTACCAAGAATAGTATCAAATGTAGGCCTAATGTAAAAAATTCCAACTAAAAAACAAATTGTTCCATATTTACCAGAGTTCTACTGTAAGAATGGAGCCAACAGAGGCAGCAAGCAATCCAGTTTCACCGACACTGGATGGAAGGTTGTGCTTAATATGTGGAAAACCTCTACAAGAGAAAAAAAATCCACATATCAAGAACCCAAAATTAGAGGGACTTAAAACCTTATTGAGGGTTGCCAAGGAAAGGGGTGATGAAGTCCATAAGAGACTATCCCCCCACTCGGACGACATACTGTCCTTCAAGTCCAAAGTATCTTATCACAAGTCGTGTAGGGCCAGTTATGTAAGTTCAAGCAACTACATCCATGTCAGAAATCCCATCAGCCACAGTGCAATATATGCCCTTCATAAGAGCTTCACCATCAGACATATCCACCATCTACACTTCCCTCTTGAAGCTCACAAAGCTTGCTGAAGAACTGGGGCAGAGACACATTCTTGTAACTGCTGATCTTGCTATCTATAGCAAAGCACAACAGATTATATGGAGTAAACCTGAGGCTTTAGATGGGAAGGTTACAATGAGAATGGGAGGCATGCACATCACCATGGCATTTCTGGCAAGCATTGGAAAGGTCTTTGCTGACGGAGGTCTCTTTGACATTATAACCGAATCTGGTGTATATGCTGAAGCAACAGCTCGACAAATGCTTCAGGGGAAACAACTTGCAAGAGGTGTTCGGTGCATTAAGGTCGTATCTGAGGCTCTGTTTAGGCTCTTTTGGATAGAAATGGCATCCTGGCTTGACAAGCAAGGCCAAAGTCTAATGACTGATGCACAAGAAAAACTTCTGAGAGATGTACAGAATGCCTTTCATGGCAATGATTAGGCCTCTGCCATGCGGTTATTAAAAGAATTGGAGATTGACCTTCCTGATCTGAGGAGGAAAATAAAGCAGTTTTCAGAGAGTGGAGTTCAACAATCAGCAACTTTCAAGTACTGGCTACATTTCATCGAAGGAGCTGATCTCTTACTTAGAATGCTACGTTCAGAACGTGAAGCGAACTTTGAACTTCATCTCAACTGCATGTCTGAAGCAATACCATGGTTCCGTGCTGCTGGCAGGACAAACTACTCCAAGTACATACCAGTTTACATAGCTGAAATGAAAGCCCTTGAAAAAAGCCAACCAGAGTCCTACAAATTCATGAAAGAAGGAGGCTTTGTTGTGCGACATACACAGGAGAGAAAGTTTAACTGTGTGGCCACTGATCAAGCACTCGAACAAACGATCAATAAGGAAGGAAAGAGTCAAGGGGGCATTGTTGGTTTCACTCTACAAAAGGGAGCTCTGACCAGATGGCTCATTACAAGGCATGTCACCAGTGAATACGTTGATGCCATGGATGGATTGTGCGATGGGATGGCACAGGCACCAAAATTACACAAAGAGCATGGAGCAGCCCGCACTGACCGGGATGAGAAGGATATTGAACAGATTATGGAGTATGTAAAAGACAGGCAGAACCCATTTGATTTGGATACAGTTCCTGAAGCGCTTATAAACATTGCAAGTGGACAGGTAGCTTCACAAAATGTGGCAAAAGATCTCTCAAGCTTTCTGGAAGATGGGGAAACCCGCAATGCAGCTTTCATTGAGGAGCGCCTGAAAAGTGAAACAACATAAAGTTTCTGGGACTCTGAGAAAAGACAGAAATTGGCAACCTTTTCAGAAATGAAAGCAGGCATTACAGGCACTAAAACCAAGAAACTTAACATGGATTCAGATGTGCTCTTCAGGAGACTCCTGACTCCTGTCAAAATGTGTCATCAGATGTGTTTGAAGAGCCTGATATTTGACACTCTAACGCACGCACACACACACACACACACACACACACACACACACACACACACACACACACACAGAGAAATGTTGTTTGTTTTCCCATTTCATTCACCTGTTTTTGTTTTCTAAAATGATAAGGCACGTTGAGATTTGTGTGATAAATGTTGATATTATTATTATTGATGTTATTGTTATTATTAATCATATTTTCATTATTATTTGTCATGTCAAGACAACAGCAAACTGGTTAGAGACACTGATTTTCACGTGCAATAAAACTTCCAATTCTACAGCATGCCTTGTATCCTTGTTAATGTACTGTAGATACACTTTAGGACACTTTATTAGGTTACTCGCAGTGTACATCCACCTGGACTTTACCAAAATATAAAGACCATCATAACTTGCAGGCTTACAGTGCCAGATGTTCTATTCAGAGACAGTTTCTTGTTACAGTTAAATTTGACAGTTTCAAAGGGGCATGTCTGAAGATGTCTAATTTGCAATACAACAGTAGAAAATATCTCCATACAACCACTGGTTATTGTTTAATAGCATCTTAAGCTATGTAGAAACAGCTTATTTGACATAAATATATGTTTCTTTTCTAATTGAAAGAAAGTAGAGGAGTCCTTACAACAAAAGTACAATCTCCGCCTAATGTAAATGTGTATTTACAGGGCCATATTTCAGTATTTCTTTAGGTTAATTACATTCTGACTCTTTGGTGATGCAGGGTAGACACCTGGTTCATATGTCAATAAATGTGATGAAGAAAGGGGTGAGCATTCTCAAGTTATAAGCTTTTTTGTCACCTTTGCCCTATGCGGATTTACCTTTTTCAGAGATTGGGGTAGGTCTAAATAATAGCCAAAAATAATAATTTCTCCCAAAAATGAAAGTTCACAACCATCCATTTCATTAATGGGAGACCATAAAGATATGAAAAAACATGGTTGTGTTTTGTTCTAACTAGGGTAGGGGTATCTTGAAAACTAAGGCCTTTTTTGCAGACTTGCTACAGTACTAAACTGTTTGAGGCTGATTTATGGTTCCGCGTTTCACCAACGCCGCGCCTACGGCGTAGGATACGCGGCGATGCGCACGTACGGTGCGCGTCGCCGCGTACCCTACGCCGTAGGCTTCGCCGTACCCTACGGCGGAGGCTCTGCGTCGATTTAACGGCTCACAGCCCTGATGCGTTCAGGACAGTTGTAAAGTAAGAATTAGTCTACACTGACCGCACAATGCACATTTTATCGTAATTATAGCCTACAATTTACGATTATATATGAACGTATCACACAAAACGGGGCCCTATGAGCTTGTAAATTTATTTTAATTTACACATAAAAAAAAAAAAATGTTTGAAAGCCGAGGGCCCCCATTGGCTCCTGGGCACATGCCCACTTTGCCCATGCGGTAATCCGTCTATGCATTTAACTGCTGCTATGTCATTCCTGCAGTATTTCTGCAGGTGTTTTGGTCACTGCTATTATTTGTAATATATTATATTATTTGTAATCAGCACAAATTATCTGTCCCCATATGATAAAATCCACCATCCCCCCGATTGTTTTTTACAACTCGAGTACTGGTCGCACCAACAGTAAGTATTAATCTCAGCTCTTACCTGGGGGTCTCTGTCGCTCGTTTCAGACACCTTTAAATCCTTTTTTTATCGCTTTTTACCGTCCTGCCGACCAAACAGACAGCACGTCGGGTCGGGATTTGGTTTTCTGCCGTCCGTTAAACTTTAAAAAGCGCAACCGTTCACTTGCAAATTCGTCTCCATGGCAACGCCACGCGAGGAATCCGGGCCGTGACGCGATCTGCTGATCTGCGATAACTGTTTAAGGCTGATTTATGGTTCCGCGTTTCACCAACGCCGCGCCTACGGCGTAGGATACGCGGCGATGCGCACGTACGGTGCTATGTTAGAATAGAAATGTATAATTTTTAGTTGAACCAGGGAGGGGTAAGTTGAACCACTGGCCCAATTTACCCCAATGCTTTGGTTCAACTTACCCCATGGCTACTTTTTGACAAAACATGGCTAGCTGCATGCTACAGGCTAATGTTTAGCTAAATGATTCATGTGGGTTTTATACATTGGAATATCACCAACATGCATGATATATAACTTTAATCTAAATAATTTTTATCCCGGTTTTTTCCCCATTTTATCACCCAGTGCTCCTACCTAAGTGACAGTCCTGGGCATTGCCATCCTCTACCAACCCAGGGAGTTCCTGCACTGAGCTCAGGTCTCCTCCTTAACCTGAGGAGTGAGCAGGCCGCATCTTTTCACCAGACAGGGTGGGGCTTCTCCGGCCGGACGTAGCACGTGGAAGGATCACGTTATTCCACAAATATGTCCAGGAAGCGCCCCTGATGGTCGCAGATGGCCTGCAGCTGTACGGAGTGGAAGAGCTTCCTGTTCAGGTAACACTGATTGTTAGCAGCAGGAGGCTTCACCCTGATGTGGCAGCCATCAATCGCACCCACAGCCACACTTGTCTTGCCCAAGTGTCCTTGGGCAAGACACTAAATCCCCCGGTTGCTCCCGGTTGTCAGGCCAGCGCCGTTGTGTATGGCAGCTCCGCCGACAACCGGTGTGTGAATGTGTGCGTGTGTGGGTGAATGTTTGCAGTGTAAAGCGCTTTGGGGCTGTAGGAGTACAGCTGGAAAGCGCTATATAAGTGTAAGCCATTTACCATTTACACTGAACATGTTGGATCCAGCGAAGTGACTGAATCCAGAGCTGACTTCCTCCAGCTGGTGGTCCCCTCTGGGGAAGTGGATTACTCTGCCCAGAATGGTCAGGACAGCTTTGCTCACCCTGTGAACAATGTCGTGGACGGTGGATCTGGGGATGTCAAAGGCCGTTGACACAACCCTGTAAGAGGCAGCATGAGCCAGCCAATATAAAAATAAAAGGACCTCAATGTCCTTGGCCCAACCATGGGCTGACTCCAGCTCCAGGGCAGCAACCAAGGCAGTGATGGAGGGCCTTGAGAGTCTGAGGTTGGGGCGCAGGTCAACCAGATCATCCAAATACTGCCTGATGATGGGCACTGTGGTGTTCAGCTGGCAGTACACCATTGGATTCATGTTCTGAAATAAAAATAAAGAAATAGGAGTTATTGGTGTATTTTCTTTTTAAAAATGTAATATTATTTTGTTATCACTTTACAAGGCACAAAAGTAGGCTATAGGTATACAGTTGCTTATAAATGGTCATGCTTAGTATGCTGCTTTGGGTTACTGCAAAAAATGGTTCATACCAAAATATATATTCTGTCAGATAATGTTTTTAAATAGCCTAAACTAACCATGAAATTACCCAAGTATATTTTTATTGCAAATGTGTCTAATTTAATGAGTAGACATGTCAAATATAAACTACAGGTACAATAGGGCCTTCGCACTGTCAGTGCTCTGGCCCTAATTACATCAGATGAGGAGGTCAGCTATTCTATTTTATATTTATATCTTTAAAATAAATGTATTTTATATTTAATTTTTTTTATATATAGCATATTAAATAGAACTTCGTAACTCATATTCCCTGAGAAGTAAAAAAAAGTGTTATGCTTGCCTTTTCCTCTAAATAGAGGAGTATCTGGCGATGCAGTTCCCTGTCGGAGTCCCGACATCTGTTCAGCCTTCTTTTTCTGTTTCTCGTTAGAAGTTGAGGTGAGAAAAACAACACACTGCGCAGGGGAATATCCATCTTTTTTGGGCCAGGATAAACGAGAAGCGAGAGCGGAGCCAAAGTTTATAGAACGTCATACAGTTAGCATACAGTTTATAGAACGTCTCTGGCGGAGCGGAGCGCTGCTACCGTTGCCGTGACAGGTTACCATGTTAACAACTCCCCCCTCCCTACGGCAGGAAGTGACTTGTGCGCACTTAATAGTACGTACAAATTAATGCACACTACTGATATTTACTCAAAGGTGTGCCAAATTTAAGCATACATTTTAGTACATACTATTTAGTATGCGATTTCGGACGCAGCGCAGATATACACAAGGGGGTAACGAGACACAGGTGTGAACAATCAGGGCAGATGGAAAACAGGCGGGGCAGAACAGAAAACACAAACTGGGGGAAATGTAACACTGACACACTGCTTCCTTCTCTCTTCTTTCTTCTCTTTCTGCCACTTCTCTCATCATCCTTTCCTCTCTCTTCTGCGCCTCCCTCTCTTGCTCATCCATTCTCTCCTCCAACTCACTCATATACTGGAGGAGGTCTATCCACCTCTTCCTCCTTACAGGGGTCTCAACCCCCTCCCTGCTGTCAGTAGTGGATGGTGGTGAGTATACAGCAGCATCTGTGGTGGCGGAGGCGATGAGGACAGGTGGAGTGATGGGGGGCCTGTCCCCAAGCACCTCATCCATGGCCCTGAACTATTTCCAGGATGCTGACGCCCGTGGGGGGACACTTCAATTCCTATAAAAGCAAATATATAAAACATGAAAATTAGCTCTTCCAGACCTCACTGTTGTGACTACTATTTGACCAACATAACTTAAAACTTACTTTGTACTTTTGTTTCAGGTTTTCACCCAGGCAGGAGTGAGGACTCCCTGCAGGGCAGTCTCTTTCAAGAAAGTCCTGAAGGAAACACAATAATGTGCAAAGTTATCATAATTATTATGGACCAGTTATATTCTACATTAGCAGAATGTAACAGGAGTCTCGTGTTGCCCTAATTTGTGAAAATGTCAAACCCTGACACACACAAGAAAGAGCAGGGCACATGAGCGATCATGTCAAAATGAAGACTTTCAGGCCAATTAGATTTCAATCATGGACCTAATAGTTAACCAAATTAAACCGAATTATCTCTGAAGATCATACAGAACCCGGGCATACACTAGCTGCTTCATTGAACTTACTCAAATCCTTTCACAGCAGCGTTGCGCTTGCCTGAGAACAGGCTGTTGTTGGCTGCTCGCCAGCGGATCAGCTGCTCCGTCTTCTTGTCTGTCCCTGGCACATCAAAAAAATCCACGTGATAGTATTTCACTAACATAACAGAGGAAAGTATCGCCCGTTATACCATAAATAACATTAGCACTAGCTATCATTGGTTGCCTGTAGTTAGCTCATTCGTAAACTTTGCAAATACATCTACCTACACAATAATGTGATAAATTATGAACTCATCTGGTTAATATCTTATGGAAACCACACCTAATTACTCACATTTGAATTGTAGCGTGACGGTGCTGCTGCTGCAGCTTTGCTTGGCACCGGCTAACGTTAGCTAGCGTTGAAGAGTCGAGTGTCCGGGTAGAGAGGAGCGATGAGCACCCCAGGAGTATCCACAGGATTAGCCACAGCATGCTACATCCAGCAGGTAAGCGTGTTGAAGTGGAGGTGGTGGTGGCTTCAATCCATCGCTGGGAAGCTGGAAGCCAAACCGAGCAGGAAGATCATCAAAGTTTTCAGTTTTGTTGTCAAATGAGTAAGCAGCAGAAGATGGTGTAAATCTGTGTGGCTCACAACATCAGCATTCCCAGGGACAGCAGCATCTTGGCATCACGTTACAATCGCCTGATGTTATGGCACTCACTCATTAAAGGAGATTGAGGCAGGATTTATGAAAAAAATGTGAATACGTTTTAAGTTTTCTAGTAATAATGTCAGATGAAGCGTTCCAAACCAAAAAGAATGAGCCCTCTAGTGTATCTCTCCGTTGCCTTGAACAGGCTGTGTGCTGCAAAATGTGTTGCAATTGTGCCCGGAATTTCCCGCGCTGTCCTGCGGATGTGACGTCACATGACGCTGCATGCGCGTTCTCCCCGTTCTCCCGTGCCGGCTTCGCTGTTGGCTGCAGTACCCCCAACGGCCGTCGTGGCGAAGGGTGGCGCTAGAGTCTCATTTCTTAAAAGGAGCCTCATGCTCCTATAAGATACAAAACCACACATTCATGCAAAGAAACACCCAGTCTTGTAGCTGAACCTGTACACAGCACCCCCTGTCATTACCCGATGTGAGTCGCTACCCGATTTGAGTCACAGATGCGCAGTCGCGTCCAACATCGTCGGCCATCTTGGAAAGCAACATACGGCAACACCACCCTAAAACTGTTCACCGTATACCAGTGGTCTTCAGCCCTGGTCGTCAGGACTCCTTGTCCTGCATGTTTTAGATATTTACCCTCAGAACCCTGATAAAAATGACTGTGTCATTAACAGACTTGTGCAGACCTGGATGACATGCTGATGACGACCATTAATTAGAATCAGGTGTGAAGATGCAAGGAAACATCTAAAACATGGACGTGCAAACAGTGCTTTCACAGTGGCTGGAGGTGCAGAGCTGCTGGAGGCTGCAGATGGAGCTGCAGAGGTGCTGGAAGCAATAGTATACAGCTGCAGGCTCGGAGCCTGCAGTTCCAGGACCCGCAGTTCCAGGACCCTCAGTTTTTGCAAAAGCGCCACTCAGTGAATTGGAGTTGTCATTGCAGAGGCTGCAGTTCCAGGACCCGCAGTTCCAGGACCTTCAGTTTTGCAAATTAAACGTTTATTACGCCAAAAGATTACTTAACATGATGAATTGAAGTATAACTTTTTTTAAGGCTGCAGTTCCAGGACCCGCAGTTCCAGGACCCTCAGTTTTTGCAACAGCGCCACTCAGTGAATTGACCGGCCGATTCTTTCCATTGAAAGTGCCTCCCAAAAACTTTCAATATCAACCTCTCTATTGAAGTCCTCAGGAGGCTGGGGAAGGTCACTTACTGAACAAATAAAGTGAAAAGATTGCACAAAAAGTCAATTCTTAAGAGTAATCTCATGTTCATTTTACATCTTAATATATATATTCCCTGAGAATATTCTTACCTGACAAATGGAAGGCTCCCTTCTTGTGGAGGTCCATGATGACCACAGGTGGATGATCTCCACAGGTTATGCATGAATAATTGTATTCATGTACCGTAAGGGCTTCAAAGTGGAGATAACCATGGAGCACCGAATCAGCAGAGGGGAACTTCACACCTGTTGTCAACTCCAAATACTCAACCACTCTGCTCACTGCAGTGTGGACCTTAGAGAGAAATATAATAAATAAATACTAAAACAGATGTACAGTTGTAATTAATTTGTACAATAAAAATGATTTAAATCACAGTTTGATCAAATATTACCTGGAGCAAATTCCGTATGCTTATGCACAGAGGGAGGTCGAGTACAACATGATCATCAAAGTTGTGTAGACCATCTTTCCACTCTTGATAGCGGAAGTATGCTCCACATTGTGGGCAGGATTTAAAGTAGGTTGAGATGTCTGGAAATCCAAAGATTCAACAAGACTTACAGCACATTTTACAACACCTTGAATAATACATTCGAAAGCAACAAATCCACCATTATAGATTGCAATGAGATATATAGATTAAGAACATCAAGCTTATCTGGCCTACCTTGAACAACCTGCGTGGTGGTGAGAATTTTGGCCTTGTAGGTAATGAGGATCGGGTCGCTCAAGGGCACCTTTCCTGCACAGTGCTGGCATATGGTTTCCTGTGGAATGAGGTGCCGCGGATAGTCCTTTTCCACTGATGGAAGGCGAACATTTTCTGGGAGAACAGCAGGCAATTTTTTGTTTTGGAGGATGTACTTGATCATGCCTTCCATTTTTTTTTCATCGTTAGGTGGATACAGAAGGTTTTCCCTATTAGTTTCATCATAACTGTCTATGTCCTCTGTTGCTGTGCTTGGGAATGTCTCCTCGTTGGTACTCCGTACTTTTCTGAATAGGTTGCGGTCTGTTTCAAATAAGTGCCATTTAGCTATGTATTTGTGTGGGCATGATCTCTTAGAATGTATGCAGGGACAGTGCCATATATTCTTTTTGGAATCATAAGATACCATGACTCTGCCCAACCTACTGTAGTATGTAACTGTGGGTTCGTAAATTGAAATGCATTTTCTTGACTGGGGTGTTCCAACTTCAGTGTACACAGACAGAGGTATTTTTTTGTCATTGGCAAGCTTTTGTCGAGCGAGGCAGAGCTGTTTTTTGTCCTCCCCAAATCACTTGGTGGTAACCATCTCTGTGAGTGTTGTTTCAGTAAGAACAGGATGGGGAGCGTATGTTGTACAATATGGTACAGATTTGAGGTGAACGCATTGGCACGATGTTAATCCGCTCCTCCATGCAAATTCCATGTTCCTCTGGCACTCTGCAGATTCGCAGGAAACATGCTGATTTTCCCCCCATACTTTCAATTGGACATGCAGAGGAATACTAGCGCCACAAGGAATTTTTGCAACAGCATAGATTCCATTGATCGGATCTACACACTCACTTCTAAGAGTAATGTCTGTTTGCTTTTTAGTGTGCTTCCTTTGAATTGGCCTTTTTAAGTTTTTCGTGTTAAAGTTAAGATGGCAGATGGGGCAAATTTTGGAAGTCTTCTTCTTCTGTCCACGCAGGGGGGTTGGCACTGTGGTAGGTGCTGCAGTGGATGGTGCAGTGGTGGATGGTGCAGCGGTGGATGGTGCATCAACATTGTGTGGTGTGGCAGCAGCGGCGTGTGGTGTGGTGGCAGTGGCGTGCGGTGCAGTGGCGTGCTGTGTAGCAGCAGATGTTACAAGCGCATGCGCCACAGGTGTGGGTGCTTTTGGTGCTTGGATGCCTATTACAGCAGGGTGCTTTGCCTTGCACGAAGCAAGGTGCTTGATAAAGTCCGCCCTGCGTATTAATATTGACTGACAGTGGATGCAGTGGTAGTGTAGGTCAGATTTGCACTGTAACCCACATCTGTGGATGGTGTACCCTGGAACAGAACATTGAATTGTAATATTATTCTACAATCAACATCTGAATCATGTACAGTAGTATCTGTCACAAACACGTCACAGAAGGATTAGTTTTGATTCATTGCTTAAATGGAACCGGTCTCTACAACTTTACCTTCATGTGACACTGGGCCTCCAAATGGCTTTTCACCTTGCTAAGTTTGGTGGGATGGAACAAGGATGATTGGCAGAAAGGGCAGTGATATTGATTGCAGCATGTACGGCACCTTTGCAACTCTGGAAAAGAGCTCCCTCTTTGTATAGTAATATGCATCTAGTAAATGAGAGAACATAACAACTTATAACTTGACATGTCACTTACGTTCGTCATCGAAGTCCGGATACAATCTGCAATCTGCGACCTGCAAACCTGCATTGACAACTCCAATTCATTGAGTGGCGCTGTTGCAAAAACTGCGGGTCCTGGAACTCGCTGGAAGCTGTTGTGCGTCTCTTCAAGACATATCCCTTGAAAAGTGCCATGTTGGTGTTGGGCCGGGCATCTGCTGTAACCAGGTACTTGATGAGGGCCTGGGCCTTATCACTCTGGTCCTCATACCCCTGCTTCATGGAGCAGCCGAGGAACTCTCCAAACTCCACCATCGAACAACCCGGGTCTCCAGTTTCCCAAGCTTCAGCCTGCATTTCCTGCTTCTTCCTAAACTTCTCCACTTCCTCTGTCACCTCTTTGATTTGGGAAGTGTACTGCAGGAACAGCTGCTTGTTTTCAGAGAGAGGGGTGGCCTGTGCTCTTTCCTTTGATGTGCTTTGTATTATATACAGAGCATAGCCCAAACTGTTCTCCAGGAGCCATCTAAATCTCTGGCCCTTGTACATCCCGAACGGAAGCTGACGGTGTGCCAGGACCAAAAACCTGTCAGCTGGGTCCACACCGTGGCCAGAGACAAACGCACTGGCCTCTGCCAGCATCTCCTCTTCTGGTTTAGCCCTTCCAGATCCGAGTTTTTGCAAACTCTTTGCGTCCTCAGACGGTGCCATGAGAAGTCGAGTTGTTTTGGCTGACTGGCGGCGAAAAACTGGGTAAGCATACATTTTCTGAATGAAAATAAGAAAAAGACTGTTACTTCTGGTGATCTGAAAGGTACCTGTATATAATCAAGTGTGTACATTCAACTGGAACAGAGGCTGTCTCCCCTCATTTAAAAAAATAGAAAATTATTTGCGTCAGCTCATTAACATTTCACTGTAATGACAAAGCCGCAGGCGCGTCATTTCCGCCAGGGACATCCCTACCGCTTTGTCTGACGAGCAGATTTGTCCCCACGACTTAAAAAATAAATAAATAAATAAAAATTAAGTAGAGAAAGTGCAAACGCCGCTTTTGGTGCAGAAGCTGAATTTTGGTTCAGAAGCTGCTCAAGAACGCCCCTCCTCTAGTCAGGCCTCGCCCTCCTAGTGACGCAACACCTTCAGCAAGTCTTGAACAGAAGTGATTTGGAAGTGGATGATAATCAGGCTACCCCTCCCCCCTCCACACCGAGTTTGGAAAACACGACACACGCAGTGAGAGTATGGACACACGTGAACATTCGATTGGAGGGCAGGAGCGCAGTGCTATTGGAACTGGAATGTGCGCGAATGTCTTGAAGAGTGATGCCGACGCTTTATGACATGACAGGAGCCTTAACAGGTAGGTGGGTTGTTTAATTTTGGAAACAATATTTGTGATTTGTGAAAATCGTAACGGTTAAACATGGGCGAAGCCTGTAGACGTTACAATTATCTGTTAAAAAGGTGCCGGTGGTTAGTTTCCCAGCTAGCAAAGTGCGCTAGGTAGCAAGGTTAACACGCTAACTATTTACGGTTCGCTAGCTAGATGTTGGAATATAAGATTTCATGTGTACTCAGGTGATGTATTTATGTATGTCAGTTGCAGCTGGTTATTGTTCCAGCTTCTTACACTGACGCTACCATGGTGAGATTCTGTCACAACCACATGTTTCACTTTTCAGTGTAGCCATCAGATCATAAAGCAATTAAAGTTAGCACCTTGATGAGTAACTTGCATTTTAACGCGAAATCTTCGCCCAGAAGAAGGTTAATGTGTGTAAAATTACGATTTGAGATGTACCAGCCGTTTTTGTTTTCAGAAGAGCGAGCTTGTAGTGTAATGGGGATTGTTCATGTGACCGGGCAGCTGCTGGCAGCTAACCCCATCTGGCCGGCCGTCCATGCGTCATGTGTGTGTTGTTAGCCATTGACGATGGTTGTTTGTTCACACAGACGCCAATGGATGTCGAGGGAGAAGCCCGGAAGGGAACGCTTGTCTTTCCTGGATTTGTTTGTGTCGTGTGACGGTCTTGGCCTCCCTGGTATTCAGTTGCTGTAAGTTTTTTTTTTAAGTTTCTTCTTTGTGTGTGACTTGTTGAAGGTTAAATTTGGAGGCCGCAATTAAGAATGTCCGCGTAATTTCCCTCAGCGTTAAAAGCGCGTTATCCCTGCCCTTTGCTCCGTGAAACAGATGTAATGCTTATCATTGAACTTTCCTGGATTTGTTTGTCGTTTGACGTCTTGTGTGTTCAGATGATATAAGTTTTTGATTTTTCTTGTTTTGTGGCTTTTTAAAGATTAGATTTGGAGACTGTTATTACAGTTTTTCTTGATTGCAGCATTAAGCATGATTTTCAAAACAGGGCCCGTGTTTTCAAAACACTACACACAATTAGCACAACCACACACCAAATTAGCAAAACACTACAGATCCTTTGCAAAATTAAACACGCTTGTAAAAACTATACACTTCTTTTTAAAAACCACACTTTGTTACCATATGAAACACACACGTTTCACATTACTATACTCTGTTTGCACGAGTTACACACTGCTGTGATAAACCTAAAACACTTTTAGCACTTCTACTTCCCTATGATTAGAGTAGGCTACTATCAACAAAGTACAAATATAAAGTAAATTCACCAAACACTACACAAGACCAATGTTGCAGACTGAAGAAACTCATTTATTTCTCAACACGCCCAAAATGTTGACATGGAGATTCATAATACTGTAACAAAACGTCACTTTACATATTGTAAGTTACTGTAAAAAAAAAAAAAAACTAGACGTTGTCTCTTCTCCTAGCTGGATCTGGCTGAATTTCATCAACATCGCAGGCAATGTTGTCATTAAGACACCTTGGAGAGAAACGTCTTGAATGACGAATCCATCCTTGCATTGCTGGTACCTCCATCTGGTCACAGTCTTCCTCCATGGCTTGGATGAGGGACTTCAGCCTCGAGACGGAGATTATATACTTTCCACCGCCATGCCGAGAAAAACTCTTCTATAGGGTTGAAGAATGGAGAGTATGGTGGAACATGGGACGGTGTTAGCTTGGAGCTGATTGAGTGTTATAGCATTGTTGGCCAAAACCATGTTTACTATCTCCCTCTCTTGCTGTTCTATGAACATAGGAGGCCTTCCCCCCTTGTCGTTCCTGACCCTCAATCCTATGTAGAAAACAAAACAGTATACAATATAGTACAGTAAAAGGTAACAGAAATGCTGATAGTGCATAGAATACAGTACTGTAAGCAGTTACTGAAACCGTGCAGATGTTTTTGATATGTTATTTTTACAATACCTATCTTCCAGTCGAAATGTTCTTATCACACTTGCCACTGTATATCGGCTTAGATTTGGCTGTACTCGCAGTCCAGCCTCCTTCAGCGTCAGGCCGTGGTTCACAACGTGGTCAAGCAGTGTTGCGCGGATCTCATTTGTCAGATTCGGTCCTCTTTGAGCACCTTCTTATCTTCCTCTTCCTCTTTCTCTACCTCTACCTCTACCTCCAGCATGGCCTCCTCCTCGTTCTACTCGTTTTAGTCTTTTTCTGACTCTTTCCATTGTGCTTGAAGACCAATGAACTCACCTGCTGCTTTTTATAGTGAAGACACACCTGATTGGTGTGTCTACAGTAAAGCAAACGAGTGTTTGCACACCTTATGACTGTGTTGAACCAATTGGTTGGACGGTGTGCTAATTTGACCGTTAGTGCTTTGGTATTGCAAGGAAGTGACTTAATGATAGATTTTTGTGTGTAATGTACGTTTAGTGTGTTTAGTGTTCTGAAAATCACTGTGTGTAGAGTTTTGCAACAAGTGTGAGGTTGACAATGTGCTTATAGTTGTGCAAATATGGGCTGATGTTTTGCTTCTTGAGTGTAAGGTTTTGCTAATAGTGTACTACTTTTAATTTTTGTGTGTAAGCAATCGAAAAAAACTGTAAGAATACAAGCTGTGAGTTATCTGATTCTGAAGAAGCACTGTCTGATGTGAATGATGCCTTGCACAAAAAGATCCCACATAAGATCTGAATTTAGGATTTTTTTTAAATTGTATTGTGTTAAAGCGTTAGTAACAGAACAACAATAAATCAAAAACAAAAAGCATGAAACTGGATTCATAGGCGAACTAACTCTCTCTGGTGAGTAGTGACAGGTATTTGCTGAATTTGTACTGAAAAGGCACTGGCCATGTACCCATCAAAGACAGCCCATATCAAGGAATGGTATCTGACTTCCTTCCTGTACAAGGTCCACAGACCTATGTTGTGTGCAAACCCTCAAAAGAAAACTGGTTTACGACAGACTGACCCCCATTTGTGTGTGTGTGTGTGTGTGTGTGTGTGTGTGTGTGTGTGTGTGTGTGTGTGTGTGTGTGTGTGTGTGTGTGTGTGTGTGTGTGTGTGCAGCTTACTGTAATGAGAACTAAAAGTGGGCAAAAACATGGAACCTTCTCTCGGATTGTTCAATGAAGGCTGTTGCTATTTCTTTTTTTTCGATTTTCTTCAGCTTGTCCCTATGGACGTGGCAGATGGCGATGCTGTTTAGCCTCAACTGAGACATCATTGACCGGAGCCATGTCTTCAGGCGACGCAGGGCACTGAAGCTCCTCTCCGCCTCACAGGAGGACACCGGCACAACGAGCAGCAGTCTCACCAGCGTCTCCACTTGTGGGAAGAGCCGTCTGACCTCTGGTGACAGCCCTCTGAGGATTTTTGCAGCTTCTTCACAGGTCGTATATTTGTTGTTCGCCTTGAACATGGCTAGCTGTATCTGCAGTGCCTGTTGTTCCAGTTCTGGATATTGCTTCACGATGTTTCCCTCTGTTTTCCCTGTCACCAGCATGTCCTCCAGGGTAGTTTTGGTAAAAGTTATAAAGATAAAGATAAATATAAAAGGATTTTAATCCTGCCAACAACGCCAGATTGTGGCGGCACGAAGAGGTAGTTTTGGTCAGAGTTATATTTTAAACTGATTTTTAATGTTGCCAGACAACGCCACCCTAGGAGTTTCACCCAGGGAATTTAAAGTAAACTCGTTCAGGAGAAAAGGCACTCAGATCCGTCACAAAGTGAGGCAGAGACTGTGGTTCAATTATACAAAAAAATGTTTGTTTTATTATTCAATGTTTCTTTTTAAAAATGATCAATTAAACGAAATCATTCACTAGGGGAGATTTTAAAAAGGGGGCCAATCAGGGCTGAGACTTTCTGGTGTGGATGGGTCAACTAAGAGGGGATACTTAAAACACCACACGTGCAATAAAAGAAATAAGGTGAAAAACTTAAACACAGCACACAACAAAAGGCAGGGGCACCACCACCGGACTCCAATCCACCACCGTCAGCTCAGCACCTGAGAGGGGGGAAACCAGAGGACAGTTAGGGAACAAATTAACACAAAAAGAAATGAATAAACTTAAATTAAACGTAATTAGGCTCAACAATCGCTTGCTGGCCACTCAAAATATACAAAATCGCAAATACCTCAAAAGACCTAAATAACTGAAACTAAACAAACTATAAATTCCTGAATAAAAGAAAATACAAATAAACAGAACCAACAAACACACAAAACAACAACTAATAAACCAAGTCCCACACTGTTCTCTCACACATACACACACGCGCACACACAGACACTTTGCTGAACAGCAATCAACAGCGTGCGGAGCAGCAATACGCCCAGCCAGCCAGCAGTCAAGCCAGGCAGAGCGAACACGGGCCGGGTGAGCCGTGGTAGCAGTGGTTAGCTCGAGCAAGCAGCAGAAGCAAGCAGTCATTCAGTAGTAAAAACGACGCCTGAATGTCACAGAGCTCCAGCAAGCAGCAGACGCAAACAGTCATGCAGCAGCAAAACGGCGTCTGAACGTCACGGTGCTCCAGCAAGGCAAAGCAGCTCCACAAGGCAAAGCAGCTCCACAAGGCAAAGCAGCAGGGGTTTAGCGGTGGCTACATGGACATCTTTAACCTACAATAATAAATAAACACAACATAAGAAACTACAAGTGGCTGGCAGACAAAAAAGCCATTGTCACTGAACACCTACCAATCAGGCATTCCTGGCCATTACGGCATGGAAAGAGGGGTCAGCGCAGCATGTGCGCAACCTGTAAACAAACACACAGGTTGCTGCGTGTACAATGCCAAAGAGGATGACGCGGGGGGGGAGAAAGCTCACTTACCGGCAGTAAGCAGTGAACGGCGTACAGAACGGTACAAGCGGTGAGCAGCATCAGCATTCAACACAGGGTGACATGTGCTTGGACACTTCCATGTCACCGGCGGCGTGAAGAAGCAGCATGCAGCAATCACCCAAGCGAGCCTCTACACCCAGGGGCGGAAGTGACGGACGTCAAGTGGCAACGAAGCCCGGCCCCCGGGAGCAAGAGAAAGACAGGTATTGAAACCCCCCTTTTATACCGTCACTGCCCACTAGGAGTGACGTCACAGGACCGAGGACTGTCCTCCTACAATCGCTTGCCTGGTCGAACCGAACCTGTAGCTGGGTGGCTGCGGTGTCAACAGCACGGAAAAACTGCACCCGGAATGCTCCTCTGCTGTCTCAGGAGTGTGATGTTTGGCCGGACCTCCAAGTTTTCTAGGTGGCATCCGCACTCGAGGTGGCTCTATGGGCTGGAGGTCCATGTTTGTGGTGAGGGTCACTGCCTCTTCGAAGATGGTATTGAAGGCAGCATCAGTCCTCAACACCAGACAGCCCTGCCTTGTGCAGTCAACCGCCTTCATCATTCCTGAGATGGTAGTCCCTGCAGAGATGTGTTCAGGCCTTCCAACCTCAAAAGCAGTTCCCGTCCCAGCAGAAGCCCCAGGATGGGGGTCCCTCTCTGGAGCCTGTCAAAGAGACCATTCGCGCGTGAGGCGGTGTTATCGCCCACTTGAGATGCCATCTCCTCTAGTGCAGCAAGGATGGAGGTATACTGGCTGAGGACTGACTTGATTGCTGGTGTTCGCACAGTCCATCTGGTGGCACACAGAGGCTTGATGGCACTAACTGAGCCGGATGCTGATTTTGCGACATCCTTGAACGGACTTTGCCTTCCCAGACTGTGCAAACAAGCACCCCAATTCGTGGATCCATTGCAATGCATCCCTGATGACTGGTGTTGCTGAGCAGGTTGACTGTGTGACCAGATTAACACAATGAGGGCCACAGTGGATAAAGCTTGCCAAGGGTTGCTCCCTCCAAATCAGGGCCTGTGTCCCAGACAAATGCCCCGACATGTTGGCCGCTCCATCGTAGGTCTGGCCATGAAGTCCAGAAAACGGCAGATTGAGTCGAAGCAGCACATCGGAGGCAATCATGAAGAGCTGCTCAGCTGTGGTGGAAGAAGCCTCATACAAGCCAATGAACTCCTCCAGTGGCTCCAGGTCCTCATCCACATACCGGAGGCATATGGAGATTTGTTCTGTGCCGGTGATATCCTGGGTGCCATCCATTATCAAGGAGAACTGCAGAACTGGTTGTTGATGGATCTGTGCAGTGATGCCTCGTAGGATGCTGTTATTCATTATTTTGAGCAGCTCTGGACTGTGTTGTTTTTTAAGCCAGTGTTTTTCAACCTTTTTTGAGCCAAGGCACGTTTCTTTCATTGAAAAAATCCTGCGGCACACCACCAGCTGAAAACGTGAAATAAAAAGCTTATATTAACAATATAAGTGTAATATTATTAATATAAGCTTTTTGTTTAACATTGAAGAATTACGTTATATTATTGTAGCAGGTCTCGCTGCTACAGGGTCACCAGACAGGACAGCGGACACACAGATCGGTGCAGAAACGTTTTTATTAGAACGTTTTAACGTTTCGAGGCAACACGTGCACCAGCACCTCCAGCATCTCCAGCACTTCCAGCAGGGCTTTGCTTGCGCTCTGCTCCTGCTTCCGTCCTCCTCCCGTCTCCTGCCCCAATCCTGCACCCTGCCACAATTATAACGTCTTGAATTAAAAATAGAAATCTATTAAACACAAAGAAAAAAGTATTTTATAATCTTTCATATTGATACTCACTCAGTGTGAAACATGGGCCTGTTTGGATGAACACAGAGCTGATATCCTGGCAGGTATTGATGAAAGACACACACGAAGCTCTTCATCCACAGCTCTCAGTTTTTCTCGGTTTTTAGTTTTTACAGCAGTAAGGCTGGAAAAGCTCACCTCACACAGGTATGTTGTGGAAAATGGGAGCAATGTCAAAACAGCTTTGTTGGCCAGCATGGGGAACTCCTTGGCAGCTGCCAACCAAAAACTGTCGAAAGGCAGGTCTGCAAATCTTAACTTGAGACCACGATCTTGTTTCAGTTCAGTTAGTTCCTCCTGCTCCTGTAAAGTCATGTCCTTTCCAACAGTTGATGCTGAGCTGAATGGGTCTCTAACCCAGTCAAGGCACTCCGTGGAGGTTGAAGAGAAATAAAATGACACCTTCTCCTCAAGACTTTTCAAATGTTGAACTATTATCTCACACAGTGCAGCAGTATTAACATCTTGTCATTTCTTGGTGAGTGGGAACATTTCAAGATTGCCACCTTCCACATGTTGCTGCCAGAGTTGCACTTTTGAACGGAATCCATTTATTTTAAACGTACTTGTAAGCAGGTTTTCATTTCGGCCTTGCATTCCTGTGTTAAGTTCATTCAGGTGATGAAAAATATCTGCCAGGTATGCCAGCCTTGCACACCACTCATCACTTGCAAGCAGCTTTGTGTAATCAGACCCCTCATTTGACAGAAACACTTTAAGTTCCTCTCGCAGCTCATACACACGGGCAAGCACCTTGCCGCGCGACAGCCACCGGACCTCCGTATGAAACAGCAAGACTTTATGCTCCGCTCCCATTTCCTCACACAAAGCTGCAAATATGCGACTTTTCACAGGTCGTGACTTCACAAAGTTTACCATGTGCACAACATCATCCAACACAGGAACAAGGTCTGCTGGTAAAGTCTTGGCTACGAGGGCTTTGCGGTGTAAAAAACAATGCGTAATGATCACATCTGGGTTTTTTTCCTTCACTCTGCTTACAAAGCCTTTGATGCGCCCGACCATGGCTGCGGCTCCATCAGTGCAGACACCTGTGCAGTTTTCCCACTTGTTGGTAACTAGCTTTAAGGGCCCTCTCGTTTACCTTTGCCGTTTTTCTCATGAAAGTTGCCTGTTTCTCCGTGTGATCACACAGGCGAACAAAATACTCCACATTTTTATTTTGAAGTGAAGGGTGTTTTGTTTGGAGATGGCGTTTAAGCTTACTTGGGACCATAGCACTGTTGGAGAGCTTTTCACCACATACCAAGCACAACGGAGTCGGTGCCGTTGTATCTTCGGTAAAAGTAAATCCAAATGAAAGATAGCTTTCGTTGTATTGCCTCGTTCCACAAGCTTTGCTGGACGTCACCGTCTTTGCTCTCTTTTGACCTCCACTCATACTAGGGCCTTCATCTGGGTCTGGATTTTGTCCAGGGTCCAGTTCAGAGTCAGCATTTTTACTCTTCAAAAACGTATCCATCTTTCACCGTCGTCCTGCTACCACCGTCAACGCCACCTGCCGCTGCATCCATGCGTCACTAAAGGCTGATTTATGGTTCCGCGTTACACCAACGCAGAGCCTACACCGTAGGCTACACCGTACCCTACGGCGTAGGCTCTGTGTCGATTTAACGCGGAACCATCACTCAGGCATACATTTGCGCGTCTCCAAGGACAAGGCAATTAGTTACGCGCTGCTGCCAACTACTGGTATGGAAGAGTAGTGTACTACATGATTACTACGCTAGAACGCACAGGCACAGAAATTGATATTTTCCCACGGCACACCTGACAATATCTCGAAAAACACTGTTTTAAGCCACTGTGCCAGGTTTGGGTCTGACTCAGCCTTTTCTTCCAGGAGCTGTTTAAAATTCCCATCATCATTTTCATGCCCTCTCAGAGCTAGGCCCTGCTTTGCCAAGAACCTCACCGACCCCACAATCTCGAGCAGTGCCGACCTTGATGCTGCTTGCGCAGTTTCAGAGACACTGCAAAGCTGCGTTCTAACTGACTTGTGCTTGTGTTTCTGTGTGTTGACTGCTATTATGTGAGCCCTACTGCCTTCATGCCTGCTGAAGGACTCCCTAGCCCTTTTCCAATTCCTGTACCCCTGTGTAATGAAGGTTTGTTCTGTGTTTTTTGCCATATTTGATGTACCATGTTTAAAAGATGTGACACAGTAAAAACACAAAATGCCTTTCACATCATGGCTGTAATGAAGCCAAGGGTAGTCTTTAAACCAACTATCCTGGAAGCGGAGAGTGCGGTTGGCCAGAGTTTGCGGCTCAATTAGCTGTGCAGCTGGTTGGTGTGGAGAAACTAACAGATCCTCAGCCTTATCCTGCTGTCCCACTTCAATTAATGGCTCCCCCTGTAAAGTAGATGATTTGGATTTATTACTGTAAAAAGTTCTATTATATGTTATGACCTCAAAATGTTCTTTGGTTGGTCTGTTAAGTGCTTATTTTGTTTAACCAGTTATGCTTTATTAACTTGGGCTGTTAACTTGTGTTGTGCTTGTGAGTAAAAGTAGCATGTTCTTAACCCTTTTAAGGTGTTTGGGTCTTTTTGACCCGTTTTCAGTTTTTTGCTTGAGAAAAATGGTATTGGTTATTATTGTTTCACACGGATTCATTGGCCTTGGCTCATTTTCTGTGAGGAATCTTGAATCATGAATCTTGCTAACCCCCCCTGCACATTTCTATTACACAGGAGGTGTTCCTGGATCTTTTAGACCATCATTTTGGGGGGGCTTATACATCAATATTTTTTAAACTCTTTGATATACTGATCACATGTTGAGTGGACAAGGCAGAGGGTGAATTATGTGGAAAAATGAGTGCAGACATTGTTCGGTCCTCAAGTTGTGCATCAATGTTTCAACCTTGCACAAGAGCACTAGTGGCTCAATCCGAGAGCTTGGATTCAGTTTACTCACTTTCTTCACTGTCTCCTTATCTTTCTCTCTCTCTCTCTGTCTCTCACCCTCAAACATATCTACACAGAAATTCACAAGCAGGCTGAAGGGAACATGTGTGAATATGAGCTGATCCCCCCCCCCCCTTAAATGGTTTTTCTATAGGCCCGGGTCAAAAAGAAAAACACCTATGTAACAAAACATGAACACCTTGCAAGGGTTAATTGTATGTTTTATTTTTTGATGCTTTCTCTTTTTCAGGATCCTCACCTGCTGCACCTGCTCTGTGCTTGTTCCAGCATACTCAGTGTCCGCAGTCAATGATTGTACTTGCTGAAAAAGTATGCCAAAGTTAGCTTCCTTAAATGTTCTTAATTGTATGTTTTATTTTTTTTATGGTTTCTATTTTTCAGGATCCTCACCTGCTGCACCTGCTCTGTGCTTGTTTCAACACCCTCAGCTTCCCCAGCCAGTGATTGTACTTTCTGTAAAATTATGCCAAAGTTAGTTTAGTAACCTGCCCGGCCAGAAACAGTCACACTCCCAATATGTTGTTGAAACACCTTTTGTCTCATTTGTCTCATTAAGGTTTGGGGTCTATGGTGGGCAATCCACAGCAAATGTGTGCCATAATCCAAGCTAAATGCATCCCAACAACATTAGACTGCAACTTGTTTTGGTTTTGGTGGCAATTTTTTTTGGCCAGGCAGAAGTTATATTTTATTTTATTCTTGTATGTGACTCTCACCTCTTCATTCTCAGCCCCATGTTTCTGTTTTTCTTTCAGTTCTGTAGCAATTTGTCCCTGTTTTCCAATGGAAAACAATCAATGCATAACATATTTAATGAGGGCTGTTACAGTATCTGAATGTTGAAGTTTTTTTTCTGCAGGGGTTTTGAACCTCACCTCTGCATTTTCAGCTCCCTGTTCCTGTATGTCTTTTTGTTCTGTTGCATGCAATCCCTGTTCCAAATGACAATGGTTAATATGTATTAAAAAAGTCTTCTTTTTTAAAACTAAAATTGTTTTTCCATTGTTATTGATGAGAGATTATACTGGTTTTTATATATGGGTCATTCCTACTATTCGGTGCCATTTCATCCTGGTTTACTTTCTGGCAAAAATGTTTAAATTCTCATGATTTTTTTATTTATTCTGAAGGAGGGCTTTCTGAATTATAAGAAAAACATATTGGTCCAGCTCAGGCTATTATGGTTTAATAATTTTTACCAAATTCGTTGCATGTGACATAGGCCAAATGTCCACCCTGTTACAGGACATTTTCATGTTTATTACTAAGTGTTTTTAATACAGAGTTATTGTAATATTTACATTTTCTAAGAGCTAAATTATCCCTTACTTGTTTGTGAATAGTAGGTTAAAATATATTTGAAGTGTAAAGTATTATATTGAAAAAAGATTCACTCTATTTTAAGGCAAAATGTAATTTCAACATGTTTCTTTTATAATAAACAAGAATTTCAATAGAATTTGGCACAATTTTTAAGTGATTTCACTCTGCCAAATTATTACCTGCAAGTAACAACAAAGACATGCTTATTATTTTTTGAATTTATTTAATTATTTAAAAAAAACACACTAGTAACAGGGAGGACAGAAGAGCAACAGGGTGGACGGAATGTAACAGGGTGGACTTCACACCAGTAAACAATAGCATGCATAGGCGTGCACAGATAGAAATTAAAGGATGCTTGAGCATCTGCCCTTTTGGCACTGGTGCCCTTTCAAATCGACAAGGTGCCCTGTAAATTTGGCGAGTGGCAGGCGCACACAGCGATCCAGAAGCTCACAGCGCGGCGTGTTGCTCACCGGAGCTAATGCGTCCCCCCTACCCAAAAGAAACATCAGGGACATTTGTCAGTTTCTAACCTCACCACCATTGCAACTGAGCACTCAAAAACTACTTAGCAGACCAGCAACCACCAGCAGGTGTCTTTCTAAATAATTCCACACCGTCCGGCACACAATCTGGTCATCCCTGTACCAACTAACATCCTCCCGTGGACTTGGCCAGAAGAACTTGTTGGTCCCATTCTTGTGCATGCACTTTACTTTGACATCATCTTCAACCTCCAGGATGATTCCTGGGCAAGGTTCACCATCATAGTTTACAATGCACGACTGTCCAATGTTTTCTTTGATGATGACCTCAGGCCGGAATGGTTCTTTGGTGCAATGTGGTGCAATGTCTGCCTCTTCTCCCAGGCTCACCAGCTTCAGCTCATAGCAGGCACAATCCAGTAAGCCTTGGTCTGCCTGGCAAAGGCAAGTTATGTCCTGGTATTTAATTGTACCTGGAGACATAGAGATCACTCACTCATCTTCTTCCGCTTTATCCGTTCCCGGGTCGCGGGGGCAGCAGCCTCAGCAGGGATGCCCAGACTTCCTTCACCCCAGACACTTCCTCCAGCTCTTCCGGGGGGAGTCCGTTCCCAGGCCAGCCGAGAGACATAGTCTCTCCAGCATGTCCTTGGTCTTCTCCTCCCGGAGGGACATGCCTGGAACACCTCCCTAGGGAGGAGGGACATGCCTGGAACACCTCCCTAGGGAGGCGTCCAGGAAGCATCCGATACAGATGCCCAAGCCACCTCAGCTGACTCGAACTCCTCACCCTATCTCTAAGGGAGCGTCCAGCCACCCTGCGGAGGAAACTCATCTCTAAGGGAGCGTCCAGCCATCTTGCGGAGGAAACTCATCTCGGCCGCTTGTATCCGCGATCTCGTCCTTTCGGTCACTACCCAAAGTTCATGACCATAGGTGAGGGTAGGTGCGTAGATTGACCGGTAAATCGAGAGCTTGGCCTTTCGACTCAGCTCCCTCTTCACCACGACGGTCCAGTACATCGACCGCATAACTGCGGACGCTGCACCGATCCGTCTGTCAATCTCACGCTCCATCGTTCCCTCACTCGTGAACAAGATCCCGAGATACTTGAACTCCTCCGCCTGAGGCAGGACTTCTCCACCCACTCGGAGAAGGCACACCACCGTTTTCCGATGGAGAACCATGGCCTCGGTTTTGGAGGTGCTGGTTCCCATCCCTGCCGCGTCGCACTCGGCCTCAAACCGCCCCAGCACATCCTGAAGGTCCCGGTCCGATGAAGCCAACAGGACAACGTCATCCATAAAAATTAGAGATAAAATCCTGAGGTTCCCAAACCGGATCCTCTCCGGCCCCTGGCTGCGCCAAGAAATCCTGTCCATAAAAATTATGAAGAGGACCGGTGACAAAGGGCAGCCCTGCCGGAGTCCAAAGAGATCACCTGGTGGATTTTCATTGTTCCTTTGACAGGAACTAGTTGGGGCACATCCATAATTTCTTGCATGTCCTCTCAACTCATCTCCTTCTCCCACAAGAAAAAGTACAACAGAAGTGCCCAAATTCTTCAACTCGAGGAACATGGCCTCTGCATTGGGCATATCTCCTCCACGGCGGACAATTTTGTCAGCTGATCTCTTAAGGGCACCCCCAACACCATCTGGAGCCCCCTTGCAATGGCTGGCCAAAAAGAACTTCCAGCTGATGTCTCTGAAGCTCTTCTTGAATGGCTCTTTTGAGAGAAGGTAAAAGTTGCCCTTCTGTTTGTATTGGGTAGCTGGCCCATCGCTGAAGACATGGACGTGATTGACCAGAGGGTATCTTTCCTTCACCATATCTAAGTCAAGGTGGGCCCAGATAGGGCTCACCTTGGGGCCCACTTTGACCACCTTTAACAAATCTTTGAAAAGTATATAACAAATAAATGCTTAATACATGTATTATGAATACCAACACATACTGGAAACTCTAACCCTAACCCTCTGACATCCCCCTTGTTACTGTGTGTCCACCCTGTTACTGTGCAAATCAGTAACAGGGTGGATGGTAACGGGGGACATTTTATGCTAAAGTTGGCCATTACTACTCATGTGATGAAAAACAAGCTAGCACTTGGTGACAACCGAGGACGATTTTTAACATATTAACCAACCATATTTTCGAAATCACAAAAAAATATTGGTTTCTACTATAAATAAGCCTAACAGGGGGAACACGTTATGCTTTACCACATAAATCAAGCACTCTAAAACACTGAAAAAAGGGTTGATTAAAAGAGTTATACTTACTGTAATTCTTGCAGTTGATTTTACCACCACAAATGCACAATTCCTGCCGAGTCATGTGATGAGGGTTATAGTAGAGGGCGTTTTCAGGGGTATTTACATCAGAGTAACAGGGTGGACAGTCGGCTCAGAGACACAACATATTTTAAGAATTCTAAGCATTAAAAATCTATTAATTACAAAAAATAACATTTGGTGAGGAATATTATGAATAAAGCTATACAACAATAATGAAAATTGTAGAATGTATTTGATTTCTATTACTTATATTTCCGGTTGTAGTTGAGCAAACATGATTCGGGACATGGCAGTTTAGTTTACTTGTGCTAAAATTTGAATAATTATTTTAAATGTAATTAATCCTGGGTACATATCATTGTTTTCTATGGTAGAGGGGGGTTAACCATGTATGAAAAGCTTTTCAAAATAAGTATTAGCCCATTTTTACACAAAATATACCACATTATGTCATGGGGACTCAAATGGCACCGAATGCTAGGAATGACCTATATAGATCTTTTTTCAATTTGTTCAATTTACTGTATTTGTCAGCGGTGTTTACATTGGTTGTCATATAGCGACACCTAGTGGTTAATCTGCAGATTGCAAGCAAATAGCGACAACAGCGAAACGCAATGGTATATTTAATTTGTCAACTGTGGGCCACTATACGTCTATGCAAATGGCGGATGGTACCGTAAAAAAGACTTTTGTGCTTTGTGATGTTTGCAACAATGTTGCAGCCCAGGATGCTTGCAGCATCCCATTGTGGTACAGCGCTCGGCCATATGTGGATGTATTGATTTGACCAGTCTGTGCATCATGCATGCAACAGACTACTCTGCTTTCCTAAAACTATAATTGTATATCATGGCATTCTCCTAACCAAAGACTATTTGCTCCGGTCTGCTTTCACTCTCCTTGTATGAATGCGCTTGCGATCAGCCCCCATTGCTGTTAGAAACTATGTTGAATCCGCTCCGCTCCCACACACTGCGCTTGCGGTCTGCAGTCTGTTACAGTGTAACGAGCGATGAAAGAAGTCGCTGGTGTTGCAGGTGAAGATTCGTCAGTGTTCATGATGCATATCAGGCGAGATAGACAAAAAAGACAATTAATGAAAACTTATTTCACAGAGGGGTTGCTGCTCGTTCACTCTTGCCCGACGTTTCATAGCCTGGCAATGTTTGAAAACTTTGTAAGGGCAAGGGCTGTTTGTCAGGCTACGTCTCCTGATGCGCTCTTGCTTGGTCGAGGTTTGTCTGAGATTTGTTGGTGTGTCAAGGGCTGTGCAATTACCGAAATCGTGTCTTGTACTGAAATGCGGATTTTGAAATACAAATAGGGCCTACCCATGACGAATTGTCCCAACCCATGATGTTTCCGACGACCTAAATAAGGCCGCACAGATGGCTTTTAATATGGGGACAATATCGCGTCAATACGCATCATCTAATGCAATGCCTATTATTTATCATGAAACCTCAATTCGGAAGTAATGGGCCTAGCTCGTACCCAGCACTTTTCAAACCTTACTCAGGTTTATGGTAAATGTCCCCAGCACTTCTGAAATCAAACTGACGCCCATGCCTCAGTGGACAGGAGTATGCTACTGCTTCATGTCTTCCACAGCTGGTCAAAGGGCTGCAACGGTCCATACAGCAAACCCAGTTTGAGACAAGCTCAGGAAAAGCCTTTCGAACCATTGCAGGAAAAGGAATAAGTGAGAGATGGGAGAATCTTAACACTGTCTCTGCAGAGACAGACAACCAACTTGTTCTTGCAGCTGCCATCGACCCAAGATTCAGAAAGCTGAAGTTTATCTCACCTGAAGATGGCACAAGGGTGCAAACTACAGTTGAAGTTCTTGCTATAAAAGAAGCAAAGGCCGAGACTAGGATCAAAGATGACCCTGAGCTACAGCAGAAGAGGGGGCGTGTCCCAGGGGGAAACTCAGCGCTGGATAACCTGCTTCAGTCTGACACAGACACTCTGAGTGAGGAAGAGGAGGAAACCCAGGAGGACAAAAACATCCAAATGGTGAGGAGGGAAGTCCAGATGTTCTTCACAGAGCCACCAATAGCCAAAAAGGATGACCCTCTCAGCTGGTGGAGAGAAAAGGAGGGGCGTTTTCCCACACTGTCAAAGCTAGCAAGATCTCTTCTGTGCATTCCTGCAACATCCACCCCGGCAGAGCGAATCTTCTCAGCAGCAGGAAATATCTGCTCTCAGAAGAGAGCAAGCCTGACACAAGACCATGTGGATATGCTGACTTTCCACAGTATGAATAAACTGTGAACAAGTTTCAGTCTGTTAAGAATTGAAAACTTCTCTTGCAACTGTGCAGTTGACCACTGAATGTTCTTCACAAAATGCACTTAATTTGTTCTGTTTACTGTTTTACTGCTTCTAATATGCCTGCCCTTGGTTTGCAGGAAAAAAAAAAGTTTACTTGATTTTGTTATTTATTTTTTATATTATTTTGTTTTATTTATATTTTAAATAACATTTGCCTGTCCTTTAAAATATTAAAAATGACAGAGGTGTATTTATTTTTGCATTTGTCTATTCTGACTGAAAACTGCCTGTCCTTGAGATAGGACATTTTATTTACTTTTTGTATGCAGCAAAGTTTAATAAAATATCTTTTTCATTAAAGTACCCATCTTTCTTGTTTTTATTATAATTTCCCACATAATTAAAGCAACCTCATACTAAATTTAAATGTTTTTTACTAATTATCCGATTAGTCGACTAATCGTTTCAATAGTCGGTGACTAGTCGACTATTAAAATAGTTGTTAGTTGCAGACCTATAAATGACAGATTGTGGTTTAGTGATATTTTCATTGAGTGAGTACACCATATCAATAAACAAAGTTTAATATAATCTTATCTGATACATTATAATGAGTGTTTTGATCATTTTATTTTACCTCATCACGCTACAAAAGCAGCTTTCTCAACAGCTCACTCTTCTCTGCTACTCTGTCAATGACCCTGTCTGAGTCCAATGTCATCAGAATGTCCTTCTCAGTAGCCGTCAGCATAAACATCTCAAGCTTGTTTGCGGACAGGCTGCTTCGGAGTCTGCTTTTAATGAACTTGAGTGTAGAGAATGTCCTTTCACAGGCCACCTGAGTCAGGGAGAGGGTCAGCAGATATTTGTATGCAAGCCCAAGTAGACGATAGGCCTCTGACAGCATGTTGAAACGCCTGAGTATTTGGTAGCAGCACAGTGGGCAATTTTTGCATGAATCACAGCTTTTGGTCACAATTTCACTTTCTTCTTCCCCTTCTTCAGATCCATCCTCTGCTGGTAAAAAATAAAAATAATGTAACAAACAAATCTAACTTAATCAATCAGAAGAACACTGAATCACTGCTGACTCTTATCCGTGTTTAAACGGGCGTACCGCGGACTGCAGAAGTCCTACCGTAATAACAGTTATATGTGCACAAACGTCTATTTCTCCGCTTTCTGGCATTTTTTTTAATTTTCTCAATATCTTAAACGGTTCCAGGGTTATGGTTATGAGAAGTATTCGTGTCAAATTGTGTCGCCAGTGACAGAACTTGTGTCGCCAATTTGACACGCATGTAAGGGACAGGTGCAACCCTAGCTAATGAGCTTAAGTGCTGTTAACTTAGCTAACGTGGCCCACTCGTAGCTATTCTGTGTTAAAAGTTAGCAAGCACAACGAAAATAAACCATCAACCAAACATGGTTTATATCTGACCCAGCAGGTAGACTGCAGTTGTCGCTTTCTTACCTTCCGTTCAAATCCCCCTCCACGAGCACCCACGGGTCTCTCCTCCACCTGACGGCCACGGCCACCTCCGCCATTATCACCTGCTGCTGGGGCCGTTTCCAGTGCCAGAGCACCGGCGGACACTGATGCTGCCGATGTAGAAGCTCCTGCTCCACCAAACATATGTGTTAATTTCACACATTTGGCAGCATCTGCCTGAAGAGCTTGCCTTTTTTTTCCCTTAATTTCTCCGCGCCTCCTTTACGTTTCTTTCTGTCCATCGTCCCTCTCTATATCATTGATTGAGCCGAGGTCCAAGAGGGAGGGGGGGGGGCATCGGCCTTCGGCTATGATTGGTCCAGCCCATAACAGCCCAGTGGTACCAGTTTTTGTCAGGTAAAAAACAAAATCAAATGGGCCGATGGGACTGCCCGGGCCAAAAAAAAAAAAATTTTTTTTTTTGGCCCGGCCCGGCCCGGCCCGGCCCAAAATCACCATCGGCCCACCGGGCAAATGCCCGGTATGCCCGATGGCCAGTCCACCCCTGGGTCTTAAGCACACACGATTCAACTCACCTCCAAAAAGGCTTGACCAGCCTCTTTGGCTGTGTTGTGGATGATGTGACAAGGACACCCATGGATGTAAATGCTAGCATGTTCTTGATGAATTCTGGATGCGATGGAGTTCCTTGCTCCTGTATTGACTGGAGCATTGTCAACAGACAGGCTGACACAGTTTCTCCATGGTATGGCATTTTTCTGCAAGACCTCATCCATCTTCTTGTAGATAACTTCAGCCGTGCCACAGTTTGGCCCGGTGGTGGGGCACATATCCAGGAACCTGTGGACAACTTTGCTGAGGTCACTGTCATACAACCGCACAGTGAGTGGGTTCATCTTCTCACGTCCTGTAACGATAGGTAGTACATAAATATATCATTTATGTGAGATTAAAGGTAGACAGACTGAAATTGTGTGTGTCTGTTCTCCGATTAATATGTTCTAAAATGGGTGCTGGAAAGTGTGGAAAATTTAATGACCTGTATCATTTGATCCGTCCGTGATCAACGTGAAAGGATTGGTCCTCATCTTCATGACCAGTTCCTTTCTAAAGTGAGGAGCCACTGCTTCATTTATTATGCAGGACATTTTTGTGCGAGCGGACTTGAAGTTCTGTGCAGTAGGGGAATCTTTGAAGCATTCTTTTAGCAATGGGCTGAAGTGATCGGCTACTGCAAATGGCACAGTGTTCCACCATTGACACTGCTACCTTTACCTCAGCTCTCCTTGTCTGCAACAGAAAGGTGGTAATTAAAAAGCAAATCATGGAAAAAAAAACATTGCTAAAACATTGAGTGTCTTTTGATTGAATGAAACTCAATGTCCAAAGAAAAAACTATTACATACAAAAATAAAAAAAATAAGAACAGTTCAAATGTTGTGTATAGTGGACGACTGTAGGAAGAGGTGAAAGAGCCTCAGGGACACCTATAGGAAGGAGAAGAAAGGTAAGGAAAGGTGTAGGAGCGGAGCAGGGGCAGCAGTCCACCGGCCTTGGAAATACAGCCGAGTAAAGAGCTTCCTCGACCCCTTCCTGGAGGAAAGAGCTACGAGTGGCAACATGAGTGGTAGCCAGGTGGAGGGAGAGGATGATGCTGCCAGCACCAGCCAGGTGACAGAGCCAGATGGAGAGGATGAGGAGACTTTCACCCTCTTTCTGGAGTCTGTACCTCCGGAACCTGCACCTCCAGAGTCCGAAAGCCCATCAGCCACAGCATCTGCCTCCAGGGGCAGGTCTAGAGCCCAGAAAAGGCCAGCTGATGGCCTTTCACCCTTCGAAAAGCAGCTTATGGGAGCTGTGGAGAAGGTGGTGAGCCAGCAGGCAGCAGCCAGCACCTCAAGGTTCTTAAAAGAACGTTTGGTGGATGGTTCTAAAAAGAACCTTTGGTGGAAGATCATTCCCTGGGCTGCCACGCTACTGCACCCTCAGCTGAAAAGTAGGAATGGTAGACCTCCCTCACACGGATGGCCTCCCGCACAGCATTGTTGCTCCCTGCTCTTCTCAAGCCCTGTAGCACTGACACTTCCTCCTCTGACGCTGGCACTGGCTCCCTCCTGGTCCTGCTGTTTCTCCTGATGAAATTATGAAGGATACAGATAGCCTTCACACATGCCTCCACATTTTCAGGGCTCATATTGATGACCCGGCGGTACATGCGCCACTGAGAGGAC